>NW_027618128.1:0-84348 GCF_964187855.1 Myxine glutinosa | reverse complement strand
GTGCGAAAAGTGGTTTTTCAACACTAACACAAGTGCGAAAAGTGGTTTTTCAACACTAACACAAGTGCAAAAAGTGGTTTTCAACACTAACACAAGTGCGAAAAGTGGTTTTTCAACACTAACACAAGTGCGAAAAGTGGTTTTTCCCCACTAATACAAGTGCAAAAGTGGTTTCCTGCACCAACACAAGTGTGAAAAGTGTTTTTTCAACACTAACACAAGTGCGAAAAGTGGTTTTTCCACACTAATACAAGTGCAAAAGTGGTTTCCTGCACCAACACAAGTGCGAAAAGTGGTTTTTCAACACTAACACAAGTGCGAAAAGTGGTTTTTCAACACTATCACAAGTGCAAAAAGTGATTTTTCCACACTAATACAAGTGCAAAAGTGGTTTCCTGCACCAACACAAGTGCGAAAAGTGGTTTTTCAACACTAAGACAAGTGCAAAAAGTGGTTTTTCAACACTATCACAAGTGCAAAAAGCGTTTTTTCCACACTAATAAAAGTGCAAAAGTGGTTTCCTGCACCAACACAAGTGCGAAAAGTGGTTTTTCAACAATAACACAAGTGCGAAAAGTGGTTTTTCCACACTAATACAAGTGCAAAGGTGGTTTCCTGCACCAACACAAGTGCGAAAAGTGGTTTTTCAACACTAACACAAGTGCGAAAAGTGGTTTTTCAACACTAATACAAGTGCAAAAGTGGTTTCCTGCAATAACACATGTGCGAAAAGTGGTTTTTCAACACTAACACAAGTGCGAAAACTGGTTTTTCAACACTAATACAAGTGCAAAAGTGGTTGCCTGCACCAACACATGTGCGAAAAGTGGTTTTTCAACATTAACACAAGTGCGAAAACTGGTTTTTCAACACGAATAAAAGTGCAAAAGTGGTTTCCTGCACCAACACATGTGCGAAAAGTGGTTTTTCAACACTAACACAAGTGCGAAAAATGGTTTTTCAACACTAATACAAGTGCAAAAGTGGTATCCTGCACCAACACAAGTGCGAAAAGTGGTTTTTCAACACTAACACAAGTGCAAAAAGTGTTTTTTTCAACACTATCACAAGTGCAAAAAGTGTTTTTTCTACACTAATACAAGTGCAAAAGTGGTTTCCTTCACCAACACAAGTGCGAAAAGTGGTTTTTCAACACTAACACAAGTGCGAAAAGTGCTTTTTCAACACTATCACAAGTGCAAAAAGTGTTTTTTCCACACTAATACAAGTGCAAAAGTGGTTTCCTGCACCAACACAAGTGCGAAAAGTGGTTTTTCAACACTAACACAAGTGCGAAAAGTGCTTTTTCAACACTATCACAAGTGCAAAAAGTGTTTTTTCCACACTAATACAAGTGCAAAAGTGGTTTCCTGCACCAACACAAGTGCGAAAAGTGGTTTTTCAACACTAACACAAGTGCGAAAAGTGGTTTTTCCACACTAATACAAGTGCAAAAGTGGTTTCCTGCACCAACACAAGTGCGAAAAGTGTTTTTTCAACACTAACACAAGTGCGAAAAGTGGTTTTTCAACACTAACACAAGTGCGAAAAGTGGTTTTTCAACAATATCACAAGTGCAAAAAGTGTTTTTTCCACACTAATACAAGTGCAAAAGTGGTTTCCTGCACCAACACAAGTGCGAAAAGTGGTTTTTCAACACTAACACAAGTGCGAAAAGTGGTTTTTGCACACTAATACAAGTGCAAAAGTGGTTTTCCTGCACCAACACAAGTGCCAAAAGTGGTTTTTCAACACTAACACAAGTGCGAAAAGTGATTTTTCAACACTAACACAAGTGCGAAAAGTGGTTTTTCAACACTATCACAAGTGCAAAAAGTGTTTTTTCCACACTAATACAAGTGCAAAAGTGGTTTCCTGCACCAACACAAGTGCGAAAAGTGGTTTTTCAACACTAACACAAGTGCGAAAAGTGCTTTTTCAACACTATCACAAGTGCAAAAAGTGTTTTTTCCACACTAATACAATTGCAAAAGTGGTTTCCTGCACCAACACAAGTGCAAAAAGCGTTTTTTCCACACTAATACAAGTGCAAAAGTGGTTTCCTGCACCAACACAAGTGCGAAAAGTGATTTTTCAACACTAACACAAGTGCGAAAAGTGGTTTTTCAACACTATCACAAGTGCGAAAAGTGGTTTTTCAACACTATCACAAGTGCGAAAAGTGGTTTTTCCACACTAATACAAGTGCAAAGGTGGTTTCCTGCACCAACACAAGTGCGAAAAGTTGTTTTTCAACACTAACACAAGTGCGAAAAGTGGTTTTTCAACACTAATACAAGTGCAAAAGTGGTTTCCTGCAATAACACATGTGCGAAAAGTGGTTTTTCAACACTAACACAAGTGCGAAAACTGGTTTTTCAACACTAATACAAGTGCAAAAGTGGTTGTCTGCACCAACACATGTGCGAAAAGTGGTTTTTCAACATTAACACAAGTGCGAAAACTGGTTTTTCAACACGAATAAAAGTGCAAAAGTGGTTTCCTGCACCAACACATGTGCGAAAAGTGGTTTTTCAACACTAACACAAGTGCGAAAAGTGGTTTTTCAACACTAATACAAGTGCAAAAGTGGTATCCTGCACCAACACAAGTGCGAAAAGTGGTTTTTCAACACTAACACAAGTGCAAAAAGTGTTTTTTTCAACACTATCACAAGTGCAAAAAGTGTTTTTTCTACACTAATACAAGTGCAAAAGTGGTTTCCTTCACCAACACAAGTGCGAAAAGTGGTTTTTCAACACTAACACAAGTGCGAAAAGTGGTTTTTCAACACTAACACAAGTGCGAAAAGTGGTTTTTCCACACTAATACAAGTGCAAAAGTGGTTTCCTGCACCAACACAAGTGCGAAAAGTGGTTTTTCAACACTAACACAAGTGCGAAAAGTGCTTTTTCAACACTATCACAAGTGCAAAAAGTGTTTTTTCCACACTAATACAAGTGCAAAAGTGGTTTCCTGCACCAACACAAGTGCGAAAAGTGGTTTTTCAACACTAACACAAGTGCGAAAAGTGCTTTTTCAACACTATCACAAGTGCAAAAAGTGTTTTTTCCACACTAATACAAGTGCAAAAGTGGTTTCCTGCACCAACACAAGTGCGAAAAGTGGTTTTTCAACACTAACACAAGTGCGAAAAGTGGTTTTTCCACACTAATACAAGTGCAAAAGTGGTTTCCTGCACCAACACAAGTGCGAAAAGTGGTTTTTCAACACTAACACAAGTGCGAAAAGTGGTTTTTCAACACTAACACAAGTGCGAAAAGTGGTTTTTCAACAATATCACAAGTGCAAAAAGTGTTTTTACCACACTAATACAAGTGCAAAAGTGGTTTCCTGCACCAACACAAGTGCGAAAAGTGGTTTTTCAACACTAACACAAGTGCGAAAATTGGTTTTTGCACACTAATACAAGTGCAAAAGTGGTTTTCCTGCACCAACACAAGTGCCAAAAGTGGTTTTTCAACACTAACACAAGTGCGAAAAGTGATTTTTCAACACTAACACAAGTGCGAAAAGTGGTTTTTCAACACTATCACAAGTGCAAAAAGTGTTTTTTCCACACTAATACAAGTGCAAAAGTGGTTTCCTGCACCAACACAAGTGCGAAAAGTGGTTTTTCAACACTAACACAAGTGCGAAAAGTGCTTTTTCAACACTATCACAAGTGCAAAAAGTGTTAATTCCACACTAATACAATTGCAAAAGTGGTTTCCTGCACCAACACAAGTGCAAAAAGCGTTTTTTCCACACCAATACAAGTGCAAAAGTGGTTTCCTGCACCAACACAAGTGCGAAAAGTGATTTTTCAACACTAACACAAGTGCGAAAAGTGGTTTTTCAACACTATCACAAGTGCAAAAAGTGTTTTTTCCACACTAATACAAGTGCAAAAGTGGTTTCCTGCACCAACACAAGTGCAAAAAGTGGTTTTTCAACACTAACACAAGTGCGAAAAGTGGTTTTTCAACACTAACACAAGTGCGAAAAGTGGTATTTCAACACTAACACAAGTGCGAAAAGTGGTTTTTCCACACTAATACAAGTGCAAAAGTGGTTTCCTGCACCAACACAAGTGCGAAAAGTGGTTTTTCAACACTAACACAAGTGCGAAAAGTGGTTTTTCAACACTATCACAAGTGCAAAAAGTGTTTTTTCCACACTAATACAAGTGCAAAAGTGGTTTCCTGCACCAACACAAGTGCGAAAAGTGGTTTTTCAACACTAACACAAGTGCGAAAAGTGGTTTTTCAACACTAACACAAGTGCGAAAAGTGGTTTTTCCACACTAATACAAGTGCAAAAGTGGTTTCCTGCACCAACACAAGTGCGAAAAGTGGTTTTTCAACACTAACACAAGTGCGAAAAGTGGTTTTTCTACACTATCACGAGTGCAAAAAGTGTTTTTTCCACACTAATACAAGTGCAAAAGTGGTTTCCTGCACCAACACAAGTGCGAAAAGTGGTTTTTCAACACTAACACAAGTGCGAAAAGTTGTTTTTCAACACTAACACAAGTGTGAAAAGTGGTTTTTCAACACTAACACAAGTGCGAAAAGTGGTTTTTCCACACTAATGCAAGTGCAAAAGTGGTTTCCTGCACCAACACAAGTGCGAAAAGTGGTTTTTCAACACTAACACAAGTGCGAAAAGTGGTTTTTCAACACTATCACAAGTGCAAAAAGTGTTTTTTCCACACCAATACAAGTGCAAAAGTGGTTTCCTGCACCAACACAAGTGCGAAAAGTGGTTTTTCAACACGAACACAAGTGCGAAAAGTGGTTTTTCAACACTAACACAAGTGCAAAAAGTGGTTTTTCCACAGTAATACAAGTGCAAAAGTGGTTTCCTGCACCAACACAAGTGCGAAAAGTGGTTTTTCAACACTAACATAAGTGCGAAAAGTGGTTTTTCAACACTAACACAAGTGCGAAAAGTGGTTTTTCCACACTAATACAAGTGCAAAAGTGGTTTCCTGCACCAACACAAGTGCGAAAAGTGGTTTTTCAACACTAACACAAGTGCGAAAGTGCTTTTTCAACACTATCACAAGTGCAAAAAGTGTTTTTTCCACACTAATACAAGTGCAAAAGTGGTTTCCTGCACCAACACAAGTGCGAAAAGTGGTTTTCAACACTAACACAGGTGCGAAAAGTGGTTTTTCAACACCAACACAAGTGCAAAAAGTGGTTTTTCAACACTAACACAAGTGCGAAAAGTGGTTTTTCAACACTAACACAAGTGCGAAAGTGGTTTTTCCACACTAATACAAGTGCAAAAGTGGTTTCCTGCACCAACACAAGTGTGAAAAGTGTTTTTTCAACACTAACACAAGTGCGAAAAGTGGTTTTTCCACACTAATACCAGTGCAAAAGTGGTTTCCTGCACCAACACAAGTGCGAAAAGTGGTTTTTCAACACTAACACAAGTGCGAAAAGTGGTTTTTCAACACTATCACAAGTGCAAAAAGTGTTTTTTCCAAACTAATACAAGTGCAAAAGTGGTTTCCTGCACCAACACAAGTGCGAAAAGTGGTTTTTCAACACTAACACAAGTGCGAAAAGTGGTTTTTCAACACTAACACAAATGTGAAAAGTGGTTTTTCCACACTAATACAAGTGCAAAAGTGGTTTCCTGCACCAACACAAGTGCGAAAAGTGGTTTTTCAACACTAACACAAGTGCGAAAAGTGGTTTTTCAACACTAACACAAGTGCAAAAAGTGGTTTTCAACACTAACACAAGTGCGAAAAGTGGTTTTTCAACACTAACACAAGTGCGAAAAGTGGTTTTTCCCCACTAATACAAGTGCAAAAGTGGTTTCCTGCACCAACACAAGTGTGAAAAGTGTTTTTTCAACACTAACACAAGTGCGAAAAGTGGTTTTTCCACACTAATACAAGTGCAAAAGTGGTTTCCTGCACCAACACAAGTGCGAAAAGTGGTTTTTCAACACTAACACAAGTGCGAAAAGTGGTTTTTCAACACTATCACAAGTGCAAAAAGTGATTTTTCCACACTAATACAAGTGCAAAAGTGGTTTCCTGCACCAACACAAGTGCGAAAAGTGGTTTTTCAACACTAAGACAAGTGCAAAAAGTGGTTTTTCAACACTATCACAAGTGCAAAAAGCGTTTTTTCCACACTAATAAAAGTGCAAAAGTGGTTTCCTGCACCAACACAAGTGCGAAAAGTGGTTTTTCAACAATAACACAAGTGCGAAAAGTGGTTTTTCCACACTAATACAAGTGCAAAGGTGGTTTCCTGCACCAACACAAGTGCGAAAAGTGGTTTTTCAACACTAACACAAGTGCGAAAAGTGGTTTTTCAACACTAATACAAGTGCAAAAGTGGTTTCCTGCAATAACACATGTGCGAAAAGTGGTTTTTCAACACTAACACAAGTGCGAAAACTGGTTTTTCAACACTAATACAAGTGCAAAAGTGGTTGCCTGCACCAACACATGTGCGAAAAGTGGTTTTTCAACATTAACACAAGTGCGAAAACTGGTTTTTCAACACGAATAAAAGTGCAAAAGTGGTTTCCTGCACCAACACATGTGCGAAAAGTGGTTTTTCAACACTAACACAAGTGCGAAAAATGGTTTTTCAACACTAATACAAGTGCAAAAGTGGTATCCTGCACCAACACAAGTGCGAAAAGTGGTTTTTCAACACTAACACAAGTGCAAAAAGTGTTTTTTTCAACACTATCACAAGTGCAAAAAGTGTTTTTTCTACACTAATACAAGTGCAAAAGTGGTTTCCTTCACCAACACAAGTGCGAAAAGTGGTTTTTCAACACTAACACAAGTGCGAAAAGTGCTTTTTCAACACTATCACAAGTGCAAAAAGTGTTTTTTCCACACTAATACAAGTGCAAAAGTGGTTTCCTGCACCAACACAAGTGCGAAAAGTGGTTTTTCAACACTAACACAAGTGCGAAAAGTGCTTTTTCAACACTATCACAAGTGCAAAAAGTGTTTTTTCCACACTAATACAAGTGCAAAAGTGGTTTCCTGCACCAACACAAGTGCGAAAAGTGGTTTTTCAACACTAACACAAGTGCGAAAAGTGGTTTTTCCACACTAATACAAGTGCAAAAGTGGTTTCCTGCACCAACACAAGTGCGAAAAGTGTTTTTTCAACACTAACACAAGTGCGAAAAGTGGTTTTTCAACACTAACACAAGTGCGAAAAGTGGTTTTTCAACAATATCACAAGTGCAAAAAGTGTTTTTTCCACACTAATACAAGTGCAAAAGTGGTTTCCTGCACCAACACAAGTGCGAAAAGTGGTTTTTCAACACTAACACAAGTGCGAAAAGTGGTTTTTGCACACTAATACAAGTGCAAAAGTGGTTTTCCTGCACCAACACAAGTGCCAAAAGTGGTTTTTCAACACTAACACAAGTGCGAAAAGTGATTTTTCAACACTAACACAAGTGCGAAAAGTGGTTTTTCAACACTATCACAAGTGCAAAAAGTGTTTTTTCCACACTAATACAAGTGCAAAAGTGGTTTCCTGCACCAACACAAGTGCGAAAAGTGGTTTTTCAACACTAACACAAGTGCGAAAAGTGCTTTTTCAACACTATCACAAGTGCAAAAAGTGTTTTTTCCACACTAATACAATTGCAAAAGTGGTTTCCTGCACCAACACAAGTGCAAAAAGCGTTTTTTCCACACTAATACAAGTGCAAAAGTGGTTTCCTGCACCAACACAAGTGCGAAAAGTGATTTTTCAACACTAACACAAGTGCGAAAAGTGGTTTTTCAACACTATCACAAGTGCGAAAAGTGGTTTTTCAACACTATCACAAGTGCGAAAAGTGGTTTTTCCACACTAATACAAGTGCAAAGGTGGTTTCCTGCACCAACACAAGTGCGAAAAGTTGTTTTTCAACACTAACACAAGTGCGAAAAGTGGTTTTTCAACACTAATACAAGTGCAAAAGTGGTTTCCTGCAATAACACATGTGCGAAAAGTGGTTTTTCAACACTAACACAAGTGCGAAAACTGGTTTTTCAACACTAATACAAGTGCAAAAGTGGTTGCCTGCACCAACACATGTGCGAAAAGTGGTTTTTCAACATTAACACAAGTGCGAAAACTGGTTTTTCAACACGAATAAAAGTGCAAAAGTGGTTTCCTGCACCAACACATGTGCGAAAAGTGGTTTTTCAACACTAACACAAGTGCGAAAAGTGGTTTTTCAACACTAATACAAGTGCAAAAGTGGTATCCTGCACCAACACAAGTGCGAAAAGTGGTTTTTCAACACTAACACAAGTGCAAAAAGTGTTTTTTTCAACACTATCACAAGTGCAAAAAGTGTTTTTTCTACACTAATACAAGTGCAAAAGTGGTTTCCTTCACCAACACAAGTGCGAAAAGTGGTTTTTCAACACTAACACAAGTGCGAAAAGTGGTTTTTCAACACTAACACAAGTGCGAAAAGTGGTTTTTCCACACTAATACAAGTGCAAAAGTGGTTTCCTGCACCAACACAAGTGCGAAAAGTGGTTTTTCAACACTAACACAAGTGCGAAAAGTGCTTTTTCAACACTATCACAAGTGCAAAAAGTGTTTTTTCCACACTAATACAAGTGCAAAAGTGGTTTCCTGCACCAACACAAGTGCGAAAAGTGGTTTTTCAACACTAACACAAGTGCGAAAAGTGCTTTTTCAACACTATCACAAGTGCAAAAAGTGTTTTTTCCACACTAATACAAGTGCAAAAGTGGTTTCCTGCACCAACACAAGTGCGAAAAGTGGTTTTTCAACACTAACACAAGTGCGAAAAGTGGTTTTTCCACACTAATACAAGTGCAAAAGTGGTTTCCTGCACCAACACAAGTGCGAAAAGTGGTTTTTCAACACTAACACAAGTGCGAAAAGTGGTTTTTCAACACTAACACAAGTGCGAAAAGTGGTTTTTCAACAATATCACAAGTGCAAAAAGTGTTTTTACCACACTAATACAAGTGCAAAAGTGGTTTCCTGCACCAACACAAGTGCGAAAAGTGGTTTTTCAACACTAACACAAGTGCGAAAATTGGTTTTTGCACACTAATACAAGTGCAAAAGTGGTTTTCCTGCACCAACACAAGTGCCAAAAGTGGTTTTTCAACACTAACACAAGTGCGAAAAGTGATTTTTCAACACTAACACAAGTGCGAAAAGTGGTTTTTCAACACTATCACAAGTGCAAAAAGTGTTTTTTCCACACTAATACAAGTGCAAAAGTGGTTTCCTGCACCAACACAAGTGCGAAAAGTGGTTTTTCAACACTAACACAAGTGCGAAAAGTGCTTTTTCAACACTATCACAAGTGCAAAAAGTGTTAATTCCACACTAATACAATTGCAAAAGTGGTTTCCTGCACCAACACAAGTGCAAAAAGCGTTTTTTCCACACCAATACAAGTGCAAAAGTGGTTTCCTGCACCAACACAAGTGCGAAAAGTGATTTTTCAACACTAACACAAGTGCGAAAAGTGGTTTTTCAACACTATCACAAGTGCAAAAAGTGTTTTTTCCACACTAATACAAGTGCAAAAGTGGTTTCCTGCACCAACACAAGTGCAAAAAGTGGTTTTTCAACACTAACACAAGTGCGAAAAGTGGTTTTTCAACACTAACACAAGTGCGAAAAGTGGTATTTCAACACTAACACAAGTGCGAAAAGTGGTTTTTCCACACTAATACAAGTGCAAAAGTGGTTTCCTGCACCAACACAAGTGCGAAAAGTGGTTTTTCAACACTAACACAAGTGCGAAAAGTGGTTTTTCAACACTATCACAAGTGCAAAAAGTGTTTTTTCCACACTAATACAAGTGCAAAAGTGGTTTCCTGCACCAACACAAGTGCGAAAAGTGGTTTTTCAACACTAACACAAGTGCGAAAAGTGGTTTTTCAACACTAACACAAGTGCGAAAAGTGGTTTTTCCACACTAATACAAGTGCAAAAGTGGTTTCCTGCACCAACACAAGTGCGAAAAGTGGTTTTTCAACACTAACACAAGTGCGAAAAGTGGTTTTTCTACACTATCACGAGTGCAAAAAGTGTTTTTTCCACACTAATACAAGTGCAAAAGTGGTTTCCTGCACCAACACAAGTGCGAAAAGTGGTTTTTCAACACTAACACAAGTGCGAAAAGTTGTTTTTCAACACTAACACAAGTGTGAAAAGTGGTTTTTCAACACTAACACAAGTGCGAAAAGTGGTTTTTCCACACTAATGCAAGTGCAAAAGTGGTTTCCTGCACCAACACAAGTGCGAAAAGTGGTTTTTCAACACTAACACAAGTGCGAAAAGTGGTTTTTCAACACTATCACAAGTGCAAAAAGTGTTTTTTCCACACCAATACAAGTGCAAAAGTGGTTTCCTGCACCAACACAAGTGCGAAAAGTGGTTTTTCAACACGAACACAAGTGCGAAAAGTGGTTTTTCAACACTAACACAAGTGCAAAAAGTGGTTTTTCCACAGTAATACAAGTGCAAAAGTGGTTTCCTGCACCAACACAAGTGCGAAAAGTGGTTTTTCAACACTAACATAAGTGCGAAAAGTGGTTTTTCAACACTAACACAAGTGCGAAAAGTGGTTTTTCCACACTAATACAAGTGCAAAAGTGGTTTCCTGCACCAACACAAGTGCGAAAAGTGGTTTTTCAACACTAACACAAGTGCGAAAGTGCTTTTTCAACACTATCACAAGTGCAAAAAGTGTTTTTTCCACACTAATACAAGTGCAAAAGTGGTTTCCTGCACCAACACAAGTGCGAAAAGTGGTTTTCAACACTAACACAGGTGCGAAAAGTGGTTTTTCAACACCAACACAAGTGCAAAAAGTGGTTTTTCAACACTAACACAAGTGCGAAAAGTGGTTTTTCAACACTAACACAAGTGCGAAAGTGGTTTTTCCACACTAATACAAGTGCAAAAGTGGTTTCCTGCACCAACACAAGTGTGAAAAGTGTTTTTTCAACACTAACACAAGTGCGAAAAGTGGTTTTTCCACACTAATACCAGTGCAAAAGTGGTTTCCTGCACCAACACAAGTGCGAAAAGTGGTTTTTCAACACTAACACAAGTGCGAAAAGTGGTTTTTCAACACTATCACAAGTGCAAAAAGTGTTTTTTCCAAACTAATACAAGTGCAAAAGTGGTTTCCTGCACCAACACAAGTGCGAAAAGTGGTTTTTCAACACTACCACAAGTGCGAAAAGTGGTTTTTCAACACTAACACAAATGTGAAAAGTGGTTTTTCCACACTAATACAAGTGCAAAAGTGGTTTCCTGCACCAACACAAGTGCGAAAAGTGGTTTTTTAACACTAACACAAGTGCGAAAAGTGGTTTTTCAACACTAACACAAGTGCGAAAAGTGGTTTTTCAACACTAACACAAGTGCGAAAAGTGGTTTTTCCCCACTAATACAAGTGCAAAAGTGGTTTCCTGCACCAACACAAGTGTGAAAAGTGTTTTTTCAACACTAACACAAGTGCGAAAAGTGTTTTTTCCACACTAATACAAGTGCAAAAGTGGTTTCCTGCACCAACACAAGTGCGAAGTGGTTTTTCAACACTAACACAAGTGCGAAAAGTGGTTTTTCAACACTATCACAAGTGCAAAAAGTGTTTTTTCCACACTAATACAGGTGCAAAAGTGGTTTCCTGCACCAACACAAGTGCGAAAAGTGGTTTTTCAACACTAACACAAGTGCGAAAAGTAGTTTTTCAACACTAACACAAATGTGAAAAGTGGTTTTTCCACACTAATACAAGTGCAAAAGTGGTCTCCTGCACCAACACAAGTGCGAAAAGTGGTTTTTCAACACTAACACAAGTGCGAAAAGTGGTTTTTCCACACTAATACAAGTGCAAAAGTGGTTTCCTGCACCAACACAAGTGCGAAAAGTGGTTTTTCAACACTAACACAAGTGCGAAATGTGGTTTTTCAACACTAATACAAGTGCAAAAGTGGTTTCCTGCACCAACACATGTGCGAAAAGTGGTTTTTCAACACTAACACAAGTGCGAAAACTGGTTTTTCAACACTAATACAAGTGCAAAAGTGGTTTCCTGCACCAACACATGTGCGAAAAGTGGTTTTTCAACACGAACACAAGTGCGAAAAGTGTTTTTTCAACACTAATACAAGTGCAAAAGTGGTATCCTGCACCAACACAAGTGCGAAAAGTGGTTTTTCAACACTAACACAAGTGCGAAAAGTGGTTTTTCCACACTAATACAAGTGCAAAAGTGGTTTCCTGCACCAACACAAGTGCGAAAAGTGGTTTTTCAACACTAACACAAGTGCGAAAAGTGGTTTTTCAACACTAACACAAGTGCAAAAAGTGGTTTTCAACACTAACACAAGTGCGAAAAGTGGTTTTTCAACACTAACACAAGTGCGAAAAGTGGTTTTTCCACACTAATACAAGTGCAAAAGTGGTTTCCTGCACCAACACAAGTGCGAAAAGTGGTTTTTCAACACTAACACAAGTGTGAAAGTGGTTTTTCAACACTATCACATGTGCAAAAAGTGTTTTTTCCACACTAATACAAGTGCAAAAGTGGTTTCCTGCACCAACACAAGTGCGAAAAGTGGTTTTTCAACACTAACACAGGTGCGAAAAGTGGTTTTTCAACACTATCACAAGTGCAAAAAGTGTTTTTTCCACACTAATACAAGTGCAAAAGTGGTTTCCTGCACCAACACAAGTGCAAAAAGCGTTTTTTCCACACCAATACAAGTGCAAAAGTGGTTTCCTGCACCAACACAAGTGCGAAAAGTGATTTTTCAACACTAACACAAGTGCGAAAAGTGGTTTTTCAACACTAACACAAGTGCGAAAAGTGATTTTTCAACACTATCACAAGTGCAAAAAGTGTTTTTTCCACACTAATACAAGTGCAAAAGTGGTTTCCTGCACCAACACAAGTGCGAAAAGTGGTTTTTCAACACTAACACAAGTGCGAAAAGTGGTTCTTCAACACTAACACAAGTGCGAAAAGTGGTTTTTCCACACTAATTGTAGTGAAATTATACCAAGGTGAACCCTGGGATGCTCGCCACGAAAAAGGGGGGGCCGTCTATAAGACCCGGGACACTCGGGGCGTGCGGACACTCCGGCGGGACTCACTGTGACATTATCCAGTAGTTGAATGGTATGTACGCCCCAAAGGCTGCGCTGCGCGAACCATTGTTATATCGAAGCTACCTTTGCTGTGCTTGAAATGCTCTGATTTAATGCCTATTGTTGCATGTATTGTTACAGGAGATATTATCGATCTAAATGATATTAAAGCCTACACTGAGGAAAGTCGTGTCTGCGCTTGATTTTCACGACATTTAATATCATTTATTTCGCCATGGCTGACCACAAGATGATCGTGGTTCCGATTCTCGGTGCCGACCCTCTGGCTGAAGGATCTGCATCGGAGTTTGCTCACTGGCTCAACATGCTGCAGAACTACTTCGCTGCTCACGAGACGGAGCCAACCGCTGAGATACGGCTGTCCGTCTTACAGTCCAAGGTCCATCACACTGTGTACAAGACCATTTCTCGATTTGTGACGTATGATACGGCCCTGGCCGAGCTGAAGTGCCTTTACATAAAGAAACGGAGCGCTGTGCACGGCCGGCATCAACTCTCTCAGCGACGGCAGCAACCGTCTGAATCGATCGATCGCTATGCGCAGGAGTTGCGCTATTTATTGGCTGATTGTGTGCAGGACGTCCGGACTCATGAGCAAGTTCAAGACGATTTGCTCCGAGATGCATTCATATCCGGAATTAGTTCTGGAGTCTTGCGGCTGCGTCTCTTGGAGGTCGCGGAGCTGACATTTACAGAGGCACTACGGCTGGCGCGCGTTTATGCAGATGCTCGACAACAATTGACCGCCTATGATAACCCACGAGTCGTGGCGGGGACCTCGCAACTCGCGCGACCCGAGAGGGCCATCGCCGAGGATACGGAGGAGGACCCGACCACCACGACGGCCGAGTCCCTGGGTGCTCCGGAAGCGGACTCCGCATCCGGCCTCACTGCAGCTGCCGCTGCCCGGCCACGGCTTGCCCGGTATGCAAAATGTTATTTTTGTGGCAATCGGCAGCATCCACGGACTGAATGCCCGGCCCGAGAGGCGACCTGTCACCTCTGCTCCACTAAAGGCCATTTTGCAAAAGTCTGCAGAAAGGCCGCCCGGGGCACGCATTCCCGAGCGACCTTGAATGTGCTCATCGCTGAACCAATGGATCGAGCACCGGACGGGGCGCCTTGCACAGCTTTGATGAGCCGCTCTCCTCCTCGCGGGCCTCTGGCTTCTCGCCCGACCTTGGTGAGATACGTCGGGCCGCCGAAACAAATGGCGCAAACGCGACCGGTCACAAAGCATCTAACCTTGACTGGCTTGCAAACGCCTCCTTCAAACAAGCGACATGCACCCACTTTGGAATTGCCTCTCGAGGTGCGGCAAACGCAGCACGTGACTCGAGCGCCATCTGATGACAGCTTTTGCGAATTACATGCTTCCCTTCTGGCATGTCCAGCTGCTGATGGCAGAATTCTTTCTCACGTGGCTCGAGCGCCATCTGGCGGTAGCTCTTGCGAATTACATGCACCCGCTTTGGCATATGACTCTGCAGATGGCAGAATTCTTTCTCACGTGGCTCGAGCGCCATCTGGCGGTAGCTCTTGCGAATTACATGCACCCGCTTTGGCATATGACTCTGCAGATGGCAGTGAACTTTCTCCCGTGGCTCGAGCGCCGTCTGGAGGCTTCTGTCACGACTACTCCACACCCACTCTGGCAAATGAAACTACCGAAGAGCCAACTGACTTCAATGCTCCTGCTGAGGCCCGAAGGATTGCAGCCGGCGTGGGATCCACCCGCGAGGCGCGATCTTCTCGCCCGGCCGGCACTATACCTGCCGGGTCTGCCGGCCTAGCGCAGGCCTTCATTCCGCTCACGGTCGCGGGCGTTGTTGCGCAAGCTTTAATTGATACGGGATCCACGGATAGTTTTATTGATCAGCGTCTCGTGCGACAACATGGGTGGCCGGTTCTCGGGACAACCCGCCGGATCTTCATGGCATCTCAGGGACTTCGGTTGAGCACAAAAGGGGCGTGTCGATTGAAACTTGTGATAAATGGATGCACGTTCCCGGACGTGTATCTCATGGTATTACCGGCCTTATGCGCTGACGTTCTGTTAGGACTTGATTTCCTTAAGCGGCATGGTCGTTTAGAAATGGACTTCGGAGGGCCGGACACGCTCGCTGTGTGTGCCCTCGCTCAAATGGACATGGAGCCACTCTCACTGTTCCCCAACCTGACCACTGATTGTACCCCTGTGGCCATCAAATCGCGGCGCTACTCTCGCGCGGACGCGCAATTCATTGCGGAAGAAACGGCCCTGCTCTTGAAGGACGGTATCATAGAACACAGTAGGTCTCCGTGGAGGGCCCAAGTCTTAGTGGTGCGGAGTGAGGCTCACCGCAGGCGAATGGTAATCGACTATTCGCAAACGATTAATCGCTTTACACAGCTGGATGCCTACCCATTACCGGGGATGGACGCCCTGGTACGCCAGGTGGCCCTGTATTCCGTTTATAGCACTCTCGATCTACGTAGTGCGTATCATCAAGTCCCCATCTCTAGGGCTGATCGCGTCTTTACGGCCTTTGAATCGGGTCAGCGGTTGTACCAGTTCACGAGACTTCCTTTTGGGGTAACGAACGGCGTCGCTTGTTTTCAGAGAGCTATGGATGACCTCGTTGCGAAGGAGCATTTGACGGATGTCTTTGTCTATCTGGACAATCTTACGGTTTGTGGGTACGACCAGGCGCATCACGACGCTAATCTAAAACGCTTCCTCGAGGTTGCGCGGAAATATCGCTTAACCATGAATGAGGCGAAGTGTCAATACTCTCTACGCACGGTAGACCTTCTGGGGTACACCGTGACCCATGGCTCCGTCTCTCCAGATAAGGAGCGTCTGCGCCCTTTGCTCGATATGGCTCCGCCTAGCGATCGGGCTTCGCTGAAACGCGCTCTAGGGCTGTTCGCCCACTACTCGAAGTGGGTGCAAAATTTCTCTGCTAAGCTCCGCCCCCTCGTGGCCTGCGACACTTTCCCCATGGGCCCGGCCGCCCTGGCGGCCTTCGAGGGCCTTAAAGTCGACATTGCTGGCGCCGCTGTCGCAACGATTGACGAGAGTGCCTCTTTCGTTTTGGAGAGTGATGCCTCGGACCATGCGATAGCGGCGACCCTCTCCCAAGGAGGCCGCCCTGTGGCTTTCTTCTCGCGGACTCTCACCTCCGCCGAGCGGAGGCATTCTTCCGTCGAAAAGGAAGCGTACGCGATCGTCGAATCTATTCGGCGATGGCGGCCGTATCTGCTTGGGCGGAGTTTCCAAATTATCACGGACCAACAGAGTGTTGCGTTTATGTACGACACCTTACATGCTCAGCGCATTAAGAATGAGAAAATCACCCGCTGGCGTATCGAACTCGCCGACTTCTGCTACACCATCAAATACCGCCCGGGGAAGGATAACCTGGTCGCTGACGCCTTATCGAGGCCGGCCACTTGCGCGGGGGTCGTAACTTTGGAGGGGCTGCGCACTTTGCACAGCACTATGTGTCATCCCGGGGTGACGCGCTTGGCGCATTTTGTGCGCGCGGGCAATCTGCCGTACTCGATGGAGGACATCCGCCGCATCTGCCGTGATTGCGCGGTCTGTGCGGAACTCAAACCGCGTTTTTATAGCCCTCCCCTGGGGACACTCGTTAGGGCTACTAGACCGTGGGAGCGCTTGGCGATGGACTTCAAAGGGCCGCTGCCAATGTCGAGCAACTCTCGCTCTCTGCTCACTATCGTCGATGAGTATTCCCGATTCCCCTTTGCTTACACGTGCGGGGATATGTCGGCTGCCACGGTTATTCGGTGCCTTCAGAATTTGTTTTCTATGTTCGGATATCCGGCCTACGTGCATACCGATCGGGGTGCGGTGTTCCTGTCCCAGGAAGTGAGGGGCTACTTGCTCCAAAATAATGTCGCTTCGAGCTACACCACCCCGTACCGGCCCCAAGCTAACGGACAGATCGAACGCTTTAATGGGATTATATGGCGGGCCGTCATGCTAAGCCTTCGGACCCTCGGCCGAGGCCTCGATAAATGGGCGTGGTCGCTGCCTGCCGCTCTAAACTCGATCCGGGCTCTCCTATGTACTGCCACCAACCAGACTCCTCACGAACGACTGTTCCACCACCCTAGAAGCTCCGGCAGTATCCAGTCTTTACCCAGCTGGCTCGCTGAACCGGGGCCCGCCTATCTCAAACGAGCGGTTCGCACTAGCAAGTACGACCCCCTTGTTGACAAGGTGCAGGTCCTCCAGGCTAATCCCGAGCATGCCCGCGTGTTAACGGCGGATGGCCGCGAGTCTACTGTCTCCGTTCGCCATCTCGCCCCATGTGGGGACGACGACAGGGATATCGACGAACCCGTCTACGAGTCTATGGACTCTATCGAAGCTTCCCCTATGGAACTACCACTGTTACTCCCGTCGTCCCCCGCTCCCGTGCCCGAAGGCGCAGGGGCGCCCCCTCCGACTCCGACCTCCGGTGGCTATTCCGACGCGGGGGAATCCGGGCTTGGGGACGCCGTGCCCGGTAGATTCCGAACACGAACTGGCAGGGAGGTTCGCCGCCCCGACCGCTACGGGTGGACCGACTGACGTGGATTGACGTGACCCTTTCATTTATTGCTGATGCTTGCCTGCGAACTGCCGAGCGGTAGTCTTGTTTTAACGACGGGGAGAATGTAGTGAAATTATACCAAGGTGAACCCAGGGATGCTCGCCACGAAAAAGGGGGGGCCGTCTATAAGACCCGGGACACTCGGGGCGTGCGGACACTCCGGCGGGACTCACTGTGACATTATCCAGTAGTTGAATGGTATGTACGCCCCAAAGGCTGCGCTGCGCGAACCATTGTTATATCGAAGCTACCTTTGCTGTGCTTGAAATGCTCTGATTTAATGCCTATTGTTGCATGTATTGTTACAGGAGATATTATCGATCTAAATGATATTAAAGCCTACACTGAGGAAAGTCGTGTCTGCGCTTGATTTTCACGACACTAATACAAGTGCAAAAGTGGTTTCCTGCACCAACACAAGTGCGAAAAGTGGTTTTTCAACACTAACACAAGTGCGAAAAGTGGTTTTCCAACACTAACACAAGTGCGAAAAGTGGTTTTTCAACACTAACACAAGTGCGAAAAGTGGTTTTTCCCCACTAATACAAGTGCAAAAGTGGTTTCCTGCACCAACACAAGTGTGAAAAGTGTTTTTTCAACACTAACACAAGTGCAAAAAGTGGTTTTTCCACACTAATACAAGTGCAAAAGTGGTTTCCTGCACCAACACAAGTGCGAAAAGTGGTTTTTCAACACTAACACAAGTGCAAAAAGTGGTTTTTCAACACTATCACAAGTGCAAAAAGTGTTTTTTCCACACTAATACAAGTGCAAAAGTGGTTTCCTGCACCAACACAAGTGCGAAAAGTGGTTTTTCAACACTAACACAAGTGCGAAAAGTGGTTTTTCAACACTAACACAAATGTGAAAAGTGGTTTTTCCACACTAATACAAGTGCAAAAGTGGTTTCCTGCACCAACACAAGTGCGAAAAGTGGTTTTTCAACACTAACACAAGTGCGAAAAGTGGTTTTCAACACTAACACAAGTGCGAAAAGTGGTTTTTCAACACTAACACAAGTGCGAAAAGTGGTTTTTCCCCACTAATACAAGTGCAAAAGTGGTTTCCTGCACCAACACAAGTGTGAAAAGTGTTTTTTCAACACTAACACAAGTGCGAAAAGTGGTTTTTCCACACTAATACAAGTGCAAAAGTGGTTTCCTGCACCAACACAAGTGCGAAAAGTGGTTTTTCAACACTAACACAAGTGCGAAAAGTGGTTTTTCAACACTATCACAAGTGCAAAAAGTGTTTTTTCCACACTAATACAAGTGCAAAAGTGGTTTCCTGCACCAACACAAGTGCGAAAAGTGGTTTTTCAACACTAACACAAGTGCGAAAAGTGGTTTTTCAACACTAACACAAATGTGAAAAGTGGGTTTCCACACTAATACAAGTGCAAAAGTGGTTTCCTGCACCAACACAAGTGCGAAAAGTGGTTTTTCAACACTAAGACAAGTGCGAAAAGTGGTTTTTCAACACTATCACAAGTGCAAAAAGCGTTTTTTCCACACAAATAAAAGTGCAAAAGTGGTTTCCTGCACCAACACAAGTGCGAAAAGTGGTTTTTCAACAATAACACAAGTGCGAAAAGTGGTTTTTCCACACTAATACAAGTGCAAAAGTGGTTTCCTGCACCAACACAAGTGCGAAAAGTGGTTTTTCAACACTAACACAAGTGCGAAAAGTGGTTTTTCAACACTAATACAAGTGCAAAAGTGGTTTCCTGCACCAACACATGTGCAAAAAGTGGTTTTTCAACACTAACACAAGTGCGAAAACTGGTTTTTCAACACTAATACAAGTGCAAAAGTGGTTTCCTGCACCAACACATGTGCGAAAAGTGGTTTTTCAACACTAACACAAGTGCGAAAAGTGGTTTTTCAACACTATCACAAGTGCAAAAAGCGTTTTTCCACACTAATAAAAGTGCAAAAGTGGTTTCCTGCACCAACACAAGTGCGAAAAGTGGTTTTTCAACACTAACACAAGTGCGAAAAGTGGTTTTTCCACACTAATACAAGTGCAAAAGTGGTTTCCTGCACCAACACAAGTGCGAAAAGTGGTTTTTCAACACTAACACAAGTGCGAAAAGTGGTTTTCAACACTAACACAAGTGCGAAAAGTGGTTTTTCAACACTAACACAAGTGCGAAAAGTGGTTTTTCCCCACTAATACAAGTGCAAAAGTGGTTTCCTGCACCAACACAAGTGTGAAAAGTGTTTTTTCAACACTAACACAAGTGCGAAAAGTGGTTTTTCCACACTAATACAAGTGCAAAAGTGGTTTCCTGCACCAACACAAGTGCGAAAAGTGGTTTTTCAACACTAACACAAGTGCGAAAAGTGGTTTTTCAACACTATCACAAGTGCAAAAAGTGTTTTTTCCACACTAATACAAGTGCAAAAATGGTTTCCTGCACCAACACAAGTGCGAAAAGTGGTTTTTCAACACTAACACAAGTGCGAAAAGTGGTTTTTCAACACTAACACAAATGTGAAAAGTGGTTTTTCCACACTAATACAAGTGCAAAAGTGGTTTCCTGCACCAACACAAGTGCGAAAAGTGGTTTTTCAACACTAAGACAAGTGCGAAAAGTGGTTATTCAACACTATCACAAGTGCAAAAAGCGTTTTTTCCACACTAATAAAAGTGCAAAAGTGGTTTCCTGCACCAACACAAGTGCGAAAAGTGGTTTTTCAACAGTAAGACAAGTGCGAAAAGTGGTTTTTCAACACTATCACAAGTGCAAAAAGCGTTTTTTCCACACTAATAAAAGTGCAAAAGTGGTTTCCAGCACCTACACAAGTGCGAAAAGTGGTTTTTCAACAATAACACAAGTGCGAAAAGTGGTTTTTCCACACTAATACAAGTGCAAAAGTGGTATTCCTGCACCAACACAAGTGCGAAAAGTGGTTTTTCAACACTAACACAAGTGCGAAAAGTGGTTTTTCAACACTAATACAAGTGCAAAAGTGGTTTCCTGCACCAACACATGTGCGAAAAGTGGTTTTTCAACACTAACACAAGTGCGAAAACTGGTTTTTCAACACTAATACAAGTGCAAAAGTGGTTTCCTGCACCAACACATGTGCGAAAAGTGGTTTTTCAACACTAACACAAGTGCGAAAAGTGGTTTTTCAACACTATCACAAGTGCAAAAAGCGTTTTTTCCACACTAATAAAAGTACAAAAGTGGTTTCCTGCACCAACACAAGTGCGAAAAGTGGTTTTTCAACACTAACACAAGTGCGAAAAGTGGTTTTTCCACACTAATACAAGTGCAAAAGTGGTTTCCTGCACCAACACAAGTGCGAAAAGTGGTTTTTCAACACTAACACAAGTGCGAAAAGTGGTTTTTCAACACTAACACAAATGTGAAAAGTGGTTTTTCCACACTAATACAAGTGCAAAAGTGGTTTCCTGCACCAACACAAGTGCGAAAAGTGGTTTTTCAACACTAACACAAGTGCGAAAAGTGGTTTTTCAACACTAACACAAGTGCAAAAAGTGGTTTTCAACACTAACACAAGTGCGAAAAGTGGTTTTTCAACACTAACACAAGTGCGAAAAGTGTTTTTTCCCCACTAATACAAGTGCAAAAGTGGTTTCCTGCACCAACACAAGTGTGAAAAGTGTTTTTTCAACACTAACACAAGTGCGAAAAGTGGTTTTTCCACACTAATACAAGTGCAAAAGTGGTTTCCTGCACCAACACAAGTGCGAAAAGTGGTTTTTCAACACTAACACAAGTGCGAAAAGTGGTTTTTCAACACTATCACAAGTGCAAAAAGTGATTTTTCCACACTAATACAAGTGCAAAAGTGGTTTCCTGCACCAACACAAGTGCGAAAAGTGGTTTTTCAACACTAAGACAAGTGCAAAAAGTGGTTTTTCAACACTATCACAAGTGCAAAAAGCGTTTTTTCCACACTAATAAAAGTGCAAAAGTGGTTTCCTGCACCAACACAAGTGCGAAAAGTGGTTTTTCAACACTAAGACAAGTGCGAAAAGTGGTTTTTCAACACTATCACAAGTGCAAAAAGCGTTTTTTCCACACAAATAAAAGTGCAAAAGTGGTTTCCTGCACCAACACAAGTGCGAAAAGTGGTTTTTCAACAATAACACAAGTGCGAAAAGTGGTTTTTCCACACTAATACAAGTGCAAAAGTGGTTTCCTGCACCAACACAAGTGCGAAAAGTGGTTTTTCAACACTAACACAAGTGCGAAAAGTGGTTTTTCAACACTAATACAAGTGCAAAAGTGGTTTCCTGCACCAACACATGTGCAAAAAGTGGTTTTTCAACACTAACACAAGTGCGAAAACTGGTTTTTCAACACTAATACAAGTGCAAAAGTGGTTTCCTGCACCAACACATGTGCGAAAAGTGGTTTTTCAACACTAACACAAGTGCGAAAAGTGGTTTTTCAACACTATCACAAGTGCAAAAAGCGTTTTTCCACACTAATAAAAGTGCAAAAGTGGTTTCCTGCACCAACACAAGTGCGAAAAGTGGTTTTTCAACACTAACACAAGTGCGAAAAGTGGTTTTTCCACACTAATACAAGTGCAAAAGTGGTTTCCTGCACCAACACAAGTGCGAAAAGTGGTTTTTCAACACTAACACAAGTGCGAAAAGTGGTTTTCAACACTAACACAAGTGCGAAAAGTGGTTTTTCAACACTAACACAAGTGCGAAAAGTGGTTTTTCCCCACTAATACAAGTGCAAAAGTGGTTTCCTGCACCAACACAAGTGTGAAAAGTGTTTTTTCAACACTAACACAAGTGCGAAAAGTGGTTTTTCCACACTAATACAAGTGCAAAAGTGGTTTCCTGCACCAACACAAGTGCGAAAAGTGGTTTTTCAACACTAACACAAGTGCGAAAAGTGGTTTTTCAACACTATCACAAGTGCAAAAAGTGTTTTTTCCACACTAATACAAGTGCAAAAGTGGTTTCCTGCACCAACACAAGTGCGAAAAGTGGTTTTTCAACACTAACACAAGTGCGAAAAGTGGTTTTTCAACACTAACACAAATGTGAAAAGTGGTTTTTCCACACTAATACAAGTGCAAAAGTGGTTTCCTGCACCAACACAAGTGCGAAAAGTGGTTTTTCAACACTAAGACAAGTGCGAAAAGTGGTTTTTCAACACTATCACAAGTGCAAAAAGCGTTTTTTCCACACTAATAAAAGTGCAAAAGTGGTTTCCTGCACCAACACAAGTGCGAAAAGTGGTTTTTCAACAATAACACAAGTGCGAAAAGTGGTTTTTCCACACTAATACAAGTGCAAAAGTGGTTTCCTGCACCAACACAAGTGCGAAAAGTGGTTTTTCAACACTAACACAAGTGCGAAAAGTGGTTTTTCAACACTACTACAAGTGCAAAAGTGGTTTCCTGCACCAACACATGTGCGAAAAGTGGTTTTTCAACACTAACACAAGTGCGAAAAGTGGTTTTTCAACACTATCACAAGTGCAAAAAGCGTTTTTTCCACACTAATAAAAGTGCAAAAGTGGTTTCCTGCACCAACACAAGTGCGAAAAGTGGTTTTTCAACACTAACACAAGTGCGAAAAGTGGTTTTTCCACACTAATACAAGTGCAAAAGTGGTTTCCTGCACCAACACAAGTGCGAAAAGTGGTTTTTCAACACTAACACAAGTGCGAAAAGTGATTTTTCAACACTATCACAAGTGCAAAAAGTGTTTTTTCCACACTAATACAAGTGCAAAAGTGGTTTCCTGCACCAACACAAGTGCGAAAAGAGGTTTTTCAACACTAACACAAGTGCGAAAAGTGGTTTTTCAACACTAACACAAGTGCGAAAAGTGGTTTTTCAACACTAACACAAGTGCGAAAAGTGGTTTTTCCTCACTAATACAAGTGCAAAAGTGGTTTCCTGCACCAACACAAGTGCGAAAAGTGGTTTTTCAACACTAACACAAGTGTGAAAAGTGGTTTTTCAACACTAACACAAGTGCAAAAAGTGTTTTTTCCACACTAATACAAGTGCAAAAGTGGTTTCCTGCACCAACACAAGTGCGAAAAGTGGTTTTTCAACACTAACACAAGTGCGAAAAGTGGATTTTTCAACACTAACACAAGTGCGAAAAGTGGTTTTTCCACACTAATACAAGTGCAAAAGTGGTTTCCTGCACCAACACATGTGCGAAAAGTGGTTTTTCAACACTAAGACAAGTGCGAAAAGTGGTTTTTCAACACTATCACAAGTGCAAAAAGCGTTTTTTCCACACTAATAAAAGTGCAAAAGTGGTTTCCAGCACCTACACAAGTGCGAAAAGTGGTTTTTCAACAATAACACAAGTGCGAAAAGTGGTTTTTCCACACTAATACAAGTGCAAAAGTGGTATTCCTGCACCAACACAAGTGCGAAAAGTGGTTTTTCAACACTAACACAAGTGCGAAAAGTGGTTTTTCAACACTAATACAAGTGCAAAAGTGGTTTCCTGCACCAACACATGTGCGAAAAGTGGTTTTTCAACACTAACACAAGTGCGAAAACTGGTTTTTCAACACTAATACAAGTGCAAAAGTGGTTTCCTGCACCAACACATGTGCGAAAAGTGGTTTTTCAACACTAACACAAGTGCAAAAAGTGGTTTTTCAACACTATCACAAGTGCAAAAAGCGTTTTTTCCACACTAATAAAAGTACAAAAGTGGTTTCCTGCACCAACACAAGTGCGAAAAGTGGTTTTTCAACACTAACACAAGTGCGAAAAGTGGTTTTTCCACACTAATACAAGTGCAAAAGTGGTTTCCTGCACCAACACAAGTGCGAAAAGTGGTTTTTCAACACTAACACAAGTGCGAAAAGTGGTTTTTCAACACTAACACAAATGTGAAAAGTGGTTTTTCCACACTAATACAAGTGCAAAAGTGGTTTCCTGCACCAACACAAGTGCGAAAAGTGGTTTTTCAACACTAACACAAGTGCGAAAAGTGGTTTTTCAACACTAACACAAGTGCAAAAAGTGGTTTTCAACACTAACACAAGTGCGAAAAGTGGTTTTTCAACACTAACACAAGTGCGAAAAGTGGTTTTTCCCCACTAATACAAGTGCAAAAGTGGTTTCCTGCACCAACACAAGTGTGAAAAGTGTTTTTTCAACACTAACACAAGTGCGAAAAGTGGTTTTTCCACACTAATACAAGTGCAAAAGTGGTTTCCTGCACCAACACAAGTGCGAAAAGTGGTTTTTCAACACTAACACAAGTGCGAAAAGTGGTTTTTCAACACTATCACAAGTGCAAAAAGTGATTTTTCCACACTAATACAAGTGCAAAAGTGGTTTCCTGCACCAACACAAGTGCGAAAAGTGGTTTTTCAACACTAAGACAAGTGCAAAAAGTGGTTTTTCAACACTATCACAAGTGCAAAAAGCGTTTTTTCCACACTAATAAAAGTGCAAAAGTGGTTTCCTGCACCAACACAAGTGCGAAAAGTGGTTTTTCAACAATAACACAAGTGCGAAAAGTGGTTTTTCCACACTAATACAAGTGCAAAGGTGGTTTCCTGCACCAACACAAGTGCGAAAAGTGGTTTTTCAACACTAACACAAGTGCGAAAAGTGGTTTTTCAACACTAATACAAGTGCAAAAGTGGTTTCCTGCAATAACACATGTGCGAAAAGTGGTTTTTCAACACTAACACAAGTGCGAAAACTGGTTTTTCAACACTAATACAAGTGCAAAAGTGGTTGCCTGCACCAACACATGTGCGAAAAGTGGTTTTTCAACATTAACACAAGTGCGAAAACTGGTTTTTCAACACGAATAAAAGTGCAAAAGTGGTTTCCTGCACCAACACATGTGCGAAAAGTGGTTTTTCAACACTAACACAAGTGCGAAAAGTGGTTTTTCAACACTAATACAAGTGCAAAAGTGGTATCCTGCACCAACACAAGTGCGAAAAGTGGTTTTTCAACACTAACACAAGTGCAAAAAGTGTTTTTTTCAACACTATCACAAGTGCAAAAAGTGTTTTTTCTACACTAATACAAGTGCAAAAGTGGTTTCCTTCACCAACACAAGTGCGAAAAGTGGTTTTTCAACACTAACACAAGTGCGAAAAGTGCTTTTTCAACACTATCACAAGTGCAAAAAGTGTTTTTTCCACACTAATACAAGTGCAAAAGTGGTTTCCTGCACCAACACAAGTGCGAAAAGTGGTTTTTCAACACTAACACAAGTGCGAAAAGTGCTTTTTCAACACTATCACAAGTGCAAAAAGTGTTTTTTCCACACTAATACAAGTGCAAAAGTGGTTTCCTGCACCAACACAAGTGCGAAAAGTGGTTTTTCAACACTAACACAAGTGCGAAAAGTGGTTTTTCCACACTAATACAAGTGCAAAAGTGGTTTCCTGCACCAACACAAGTGCGAAAAGTGTTTTTTCAACACTAACACAAGTGCGAAAAGTGGTTTTTCAACACTAACACAAGTGCGAAAAGTGGTTTTTCAACAATATCACAAGTGCAAAAAGTGTTTTTTCCACACTAATACAAGTGCAAAAGTGGTTTCCTGCACCAACACAAGTGCGAAAAGTGGTTTTTCAACACTAACACAAGTGCGAAAAGTGGTTTTTGCACACTAATACAAGTGCAAAAGTGGTTTTCCTGCACCAACACAAGTGCCAAAAGTGGTTTTTCAACACTAACACAAGTGCGAAAAGTGATTTTTCAACACTAACACAAGTGCGAAAAGTGGTTTTTCAACACTATCACAAGTGCAAAAAGTGTTTTTTCCACACTAATACAAGTGCAAAAGTGGTTTCCTGCACCAACACAAGTGCGAAAAGTGGTTTTTCAACACTAACACAAGTGCGAAAAGTGCTTTTTCAACACTATCACAAGTGCAAAAAGTGTTTTTTCCACACTAATACAATTGCAAAAGTGGTTTCCTGCACCAACACAAGTGCAAAAAGCGTTTTTTCCACACTAATACAAGTGCAAAAGTGGTTTCCTGCACCAACACAAGTGCGAAAAGTGATTTTTCAACACTAACACAAGTGCGAAAAGTGGTTTTTCAACACTATCACAAGTGCGAAAAGTGGTTTTTCAACACTATCACAAGTGCGAAAAGTGGTTTTTCCACACTAATACAAGTGCAAAGGTGGTTTCCTGCACCAACACAAGTGCGAAAAGTGGTTTTTCAACACTAACACAAGTGCGAAAAGTGGTTTTTCAACACTAATACAAGTGCAAAAGTGGTTTCCTGCAATAACACATGTGCGAAAAGTGGTTTTTCAACACTAACACAAGTGCGAAAACTGGTTTTTCAACACTAATACAAGTGCAAAAGTGGTTGCCTGCACCAACACATGTGCGAAAAGTGGTTTTTCAACATTAACACAAGTGCGAAAACTGGTTTTTCAACACGAATAAAAGTGCAAAAGTGGTTTCCTGCACCAACACATGTGCGAAAAGTGGTTTTTCAACACTAACACAAGTGCGAAAAGTGGTTTTTCAACACTAATACAAGTGCAAAAGTGGTATCCTGCACCAACACAAGTGCGAAAAGTGGTTTTTCAACACTAACACAAGTGCAAAAAGTGTTTTTTTCAACACTATCACAAGTGCAAAAAGTGTTTTTTCTACACTAATACAAGTGCAAAAGTGGTTTCCTTCACCAACACAAGTGCGAAAAGTGGTTTTTCAACACTAACACAAGTGCGAAAAGTGGTTTTTCAACACTAACACAAGTGCGAAAAGTGGTTTTTCCACACTAATACAAGTGCAAAAGTGGTTTCCTGCACCAACACAAGTGCGAAAAGTGGTTTTTCAACACTAACACAAGTGCGAAAAGTGCTTTTTCAACACTATCACAAGTGCAAAAAGTGTTTTTTCCACACTAATACAAGTGCAAAAGTGGTTTCCTGCACCAACACAAGTGCGAAAAGTGGTTTTTCAACACTAACACAAGTGCGAAAAGTGCTTTTTCAACACTATCACAAGGGCAAAAAGTGTTTTTTCCACACTAATACAAGTGCAAAAGTGGTTTCCTGCACCAACACAAGTGCGAAAAGTGGTTTTTCAACACTAACACAAGTGCGAAAAGTGGTTTTTCCACACTAATACAAGTGCAAAAGTGGTTTCCTGCACCAACACAAGTGCGAAAAGTGGTTTTTCAACACTAACACAAGTGCGAAAAGTGGTTTTTCAACACTAGCACAAGTGCGAAAAGTGGTTTTTCAACAATATCACAAGTGCAAAAAGTGTTTTTTCCACACTAATACAAGTGCAAAAGCGGTTTCCTGCACCAACACAAGTGCAAAAAGTGGTTTTTCAACACTAACACAAGTGCGAAAAGTGGTTTTTGCACACTAATACAAGTGCAAAAGTGGTTTTCCTGCACCAACACAAGTGCCAAAAGTGGTTTTTCAACACTAACACAAGTGCGAAAAGTGATTTTTCAACACTAACACAAGTGCGAAAAGTGGTTTTTCAACACTATCACAAGTGCAAAAAGTGTTTTTTCCACACTAATACAAGTGCAAAAGTGGTTTCCTGCACCAACACAAGTGCGAAAAGTGGTTTTTCAACACTAACACAAGTGCGAAAAGTGCTTTTTCAACACTATCACAAGTGCAAAAAGTGTTAATTCCACACTAATACAATTGCAAAAGTGGTTTCCTGCACCAACACAAGTGCAAAAAGCGTTTTTTCCACACTAATACAAGTGCAAAAGTGGTTTCCTGCACCAACACAAGTGCGAAAAGTGATTTTTCAACACTAACACAAGTGCGAAAAGTGGTTTTTCAACACTATCACAAGTGCAAAAAGTGTTTTTTCCACACTAATACAAGTGCAAAAGTGGTTTCCTGCACCAACACAAGTGCAAAAAGTGGTTTTTCAACACTAACACAAGTGCGAAAAGTGGTTTTTCAACACTAACACAAGTGCGAAAAGTGGTATTTCAACACTAACACAAGTGCGAAAAGTGGTTTTTCCACACTAATACAAGTGCAAAAGTGGTTTCCTGCACCAACACAAGTGCGAAAAGTGGTTTTTCAACACTAACACAAGTGCGAAAAGTGGTTTTTCAACACTATCACAAGTGCAAAAAGTGTTTTTTCCACACTAATACAAGTGCAAAAGTGGTTTCCTGCACCAACACAAGTGCGAAAAGTGGTTTTTCAACACTAACACAAGTGCGAAAAGTGGTTTTTCAACACTAACACAAGTGCGAAAAGTGGTTTTTCCACACTAATACAAGTGCAAAAGTGGTTTCCTGCACCAACACAAGTGCGAAAAGTGGTTTTTCAACACTAACACAAGTGCGAAAAGTGGTTTTTCTACACTATCACGAGTGCAAAAAGTGTTTTTTCCACACTAATACAAGTGCAAAAGTGGTTTCCTGCACCAACACAAGTGCGAAAAGTGGTTTTTCAACACTAACACAAGTGCGAAAAGTTGTTTTTCAACACTAACACAAGTGTGAAAAGTGGTTTTTCAACACTAACACAAGTGCGAAAAGTGGTTTTTTCCACACTAATACAAGTGCAAAAGTGGTTTCCTGCACCAACACAAGTGCGAAAAGTGGTTTTTCAACACTAACACAAGTGCGAAAAGTGGTTTTTCAACACTATCACAAGTGCAAAAAGTGTTTTTTCCACACCAATACAAGTGCAAAAGTGGTTTCCTGCACCAACACAAGTGCGAAAAGTGGTTTTTCAACACGAACACAAGTGCGAAAAGTGGTTTTTCAACACTAACACAAGTGCGAAAAGTGCTTTTTCAACACTATCACAAGTGCAAAAAGTGGTTTTTCAACACTAACACAAGTGCGAAAAGTGGTATTTCAACACTAACACAAGTGCGAAAAGTGGTTTTTCCACACTAATACAAGTGCAAAAGTGGTTTCCTGCACCAACACAAGTGCGAAAAGTGGTTTTTCAACACTAACACAAGTGCGAAAAGTGGTTTTTCAACACTATCACAAGTGCAAAAAGTGTTTTTTCCACACTAATACAAGTGCAAAAGTGGTTTCCTGCACCAACACAAGTGCGAAAAGTGGTTTTTCAACACTAACACAAGTGCGAAAAGTGGTTTTTCAACACTAACACAAGTGCGAAAAGTGGTTTTTCCACACTAATACAAGTGCAAAAGTGGTTTCCTGCACCAACACAAGTGCGAAAAGTGGTTTTTCAACACTAACACAAGTGCGAAAAGTGGTTTTTCTACACTATCACGAGTGCAAAAAGTGTTTTTTCCACACTAATACAAGTGCAAAAGTGGTTTCCTGCACCAACACAAGTGCGAAAAGTGGTTTTTCAACACTAACACAAGTGCGAAAAGTTGTTTTTCAACACTAACACAAGTGTGAAAAGTGGTTTTTCAACACTAACACAAGTGCGAAAAGTGGTTTTTTCCACACTAATACAAGTGCAAAAGTGGTTTCCTGCACCAACACAAGTGCGAAAAGTGGTTTTTCAACACTAACACAAGTGCGAAAAGTGGTTTTTCAACACTATCACAAGTGCAAAAAGTGTTTTTTCCACACCAATACAAGTGCAAAAGTGGTTTCCTGCACCAACACAAGTGCGAAAAGTGGTTTTTCAACACGAACACAAGTGCGAAAAGTGGTTTTTCAACACTAACACAAGTGCGAAAAGTGCTTTTTCAACACTATCACAAGTGCAAAAAGTGTTTTTTCCACACTAATACAAGTGCAAAAGTGGTTTCCTGCACCAACACAAGTGCGAAAAGTGGTTTTTCAACACTAACACAAGTGCGAAAAGTGGTTTTTCCACACTAATACAAGTGCAAAAGTGGTTTCCTGCACCAACACAAGTGCGAAAAGTGTTTTTTCAACACTAACACAAGTGCGAAAAGTGGTTTTTCAACACTAACACAAGTGCGAAAAGTGGTTTTTCAACAATATCACAAGTGCAAAAAGTGTTTTTTCCACACTAATACAAGTGCAAAAGTGGTTTCCTGCACCAACACAAGTGCGAAAAGTGGTTTTTCAACACTAACACAAGTGCGAAAAGTGGTTTTTGCACACTAATACAAGTGCAAAAGTGGTTTTCCTGCACCAACACAAGTGCCAAAAGTGGTTTTTCAACACTAACACAAGTGCGAAAAGTGATTTTTCAACACTAACACAAGTGCGAAAAGTGGTTTTTCAACACTATCACAAGTGCAAAAAGTGTTTTTTCCACACTAATACAAGTGCAAAAGTGGTTTCCTGCACCAACACAAGTGCGAAAAGTGGTTTTTCAACACTAACACAAGTGCGAAAAGTGCTTTTTCAACACTATCACAAGTGCAAAAAGTGTTTTTTCCACACTAATACAATTGCAAAAGTGGTTTCCTGCACCAACACAAGTGCAAAAAGCGTTTTTTCCACACTAATACAAGTGCAAAAGTGGTTTCCTGCACCAACACAAGTGCGAAAAGTGATTTTTCAACACTAACACAAGTGCGAAAAGTGGTTTTTCAACACTATCACAAGTGCGAAAAGTGGTTTTTCAACACTATCACAAGTGCGAAAAGTGGTTTTTCCACACTAATACAAGTGCAAAGGTGGTTTCCTGCACCAACACAAGTGCGAAAAGTGGTTTTTCAACACTAACACAAGTGCGAAAAGTGGTTTTTCAACACTAATACAAGTGCAAAAGTGGTTTCCTGCAATAACACATGTGCGAAAAGTGGTTTTTCAACACTAACACAAGTGCGAAAACTGGTTTTTCAACACTAATACAAGTGCAAAAGTGGTTGCCTGCACCAACACATGTGCGAAAAGTGGTTTTTCAACATTAACACAAGTGCGAAAACTGGTTTTTCAACACGAATAAAAGTGCAAAAGTGGTTTCCTGCACCAACACATGTGCGAAAAGTGGTTTTTCAACACTAACACAAGTGCGAAAAGTGGTTTTTCAACACTAATACAAGTGCAAAAGTGGTATCCTGCACCAACACAAGTGCGAAAAGTGGTTTTTCAACACTAACACAAGTGCGAAAAGTGGTTTTTCAACACTAACACAAGTGCGAAAAGTGGTTTTTCCACACTAATACAAGTGCAAAAGTGGTTTCCTGCACCAACACAAGTGCGAAAAGTGGTTTTTCAACACTAACACAAGTGCGAAAAGTGCTTTTTCAACACTATCACAAGTGCAAAAAGTGTTTTTTCCACACTAATACAAGTGCAAAAGTGGTTTCCTGCACCAACACAAGTGCGAAAAGTGGTTTTTCAACACTAACACAAGTGCGAAAAGTGCTTTTTCAACACTATCACAAGGGCAAAAAGTGTTTTTTCCACACTAATACAAGTGCAAAAGTGGTTTCCTGCACCAACACAAGTGCGAAAAGTGGTTTTTCAACACTAACACAAGTGCGAAAAGTGGTTTTTCCACACTAATACAAGTGCAAAAGTGGTTTCCTGCACCAACACAAGTGCGAAAAGTGGTTTTTCAACACTAACACAAGTGCGAAAAGTGGTTTTTCAACACTAACACAAGTGCGAAAAGTGGTTTTTCAACAATATCACAAGTGCAAAAAGTGTTTTTTCCACACTAATACAAGTGCAAAAGTGGTTTCCTGCACCAACACAAGTGCAAAAGGTGGTTTTTCAACACTAACACAAGTGCGAAAAGTGGTTTTTGCACACTAATACAAGTGCAAAAGTGGTTTTCCTGCACCAACACAAGTGCCAAAAGTGGTTTTTCAACACTAACACAAGTGCGAAAAGTGATTTTTCAACACTAACACAAGTGCGAAAAGTGGTTTTTCAACACTATCACAAGTGCAAAAAGTGTTTTTTCCACACTAATACAAGTGCAAAAGTGGTTTCCTGCACCAACACAAGTGCGAAAAGTGGTTTTTCAACACTAACACAAGTGCGAAAAGTGCTTTTTCAACACTATCACAAGTGCAAAAAGTGTTAATTCCACACTAATACAATTGCAAAAGTGGTTTCCTGCACCAACACAAGTGCAAAAAGCGTTTTTTCCACACTAATACAAGTGCAAAAGTGGTTTCCTGCACCAACACAAGTGCGAAAAGTGATTTTTCAACACTAACACAAGTGCGAAAAGTGGTTTTTCAACACTATCACAAGTGCAAAAAGTGTTTTTTCCACACTAATACAAGTGCAAAAGTGGTTTCCTGCACCAACACAAGTGCAAAAAGTGGTTTTTCAACACTAACACAAGTGCGAAAAGTGGTTTTTCAACACTAACACAAGTGCGAAAAGTGGTATTTCAACACTAACACAAGTGCGAAAAGTGGTTTTTCCACACTAATACAAGTGCAAAAGTGGTTTCCTGCACCAACACAAGTGCGAAAAGTGGTTTTTCAACACTAACACAAGTGCGAAAAGTGGTTTTTCAACACTATCACAAGTGCAAAAAGTGTTTTTTCCACACTAATACAAGTGCAAAAGTGGTTTCCTGCACCAACACAAGTGCGAAAAGTGGTTTTTCAACACTAACACAAGTGCGAAAAGTGGTTTTTCAACACTAACACAAGTGCGAAAAGTGGTTTTTCCACACTAATACAAGTGCAAAAGTGGTTTCCTGCACCAACACAAGTGCGAAAAGTGGTTTTTCAACACTAACACAAGTGCGAAAAGTGGTTTTTCTACACTATCACGAGTGCAAAAAGTGTTTTTTCCACACTAATACAAGTGCAAAAGTGGTTTCCTGCACCAACACAAGTGCGAAAAGTGGTTTTTCAACACTAACACAAGTGCGAAAAGTTGTTTTTCAACACTAACACAAGTGTGAAAAGTGGTTTTTCAACACTAACACAAGTGCGAAAAGTGGTTTTTTCCACACTAATACAAGTGCAAAAGTGGTTTCCTGCACCAACACAAGTGCGAAAAGTGGTTTTTCAACACTAACACAAGTGCGAAAAGTGGTTTTTCAACACTATCACAAGTGCAAAAAGTGTTTTTTCCACACCAATACAAGTGCAAAAGTGGTTTCCTGCACCAACACAAGTGCGAAAAGTGGTTTTTCAACACGAACACAAGTGCGAAAAGTGGTTTTTCAACACTAACACAAGTGCAAAAAGTGGTTTTTCCACAGTAATACAAGTGCAAAAGTGGTTTCCTGCACCAACACAAGTGCGAAAAGTGGTTTTTCAACACTAACATAAGTGCGAAAAGTGGTTTTTCAACACTAACACAAGTGCGAAAAGTGGTTTTTCCACACTAATACAAGTGCAAAAGTGGTTTCCTGCACCAACACAAGTGCGAAAAGTGGTTTTTCAACACTAACACAAGTGCGAAAGTGCTTTTTCAACACTATCACAAGTGCAAAAAGTGTTTTTTCCACACTAATACAAGTGCAAAAGTGGTTTCCTGCACCAACACAAGTGCGAAAAGTGGTTTTTCAACACTAACACAGGTGCGAAAAGTGGTTTTTCAACACTATCACAAGTGCAAAAAGTGTTTTTTCGACACCAATACAAGTGCAAAAGTGGTTTCCTGCACCAACACAAGTGCGAAAAGTGGTTTTTCAACACTAACACAAGTGCGAAAAGTGATTTTTCAACACTATCACAAGTGCAAAAAGTGTTTTTTCCACACTAATACAAGTGCAAAAGTGGTTTCCTGCACCAACACAAGTGCGAAAAGTGGTATTTCAACACCAACACAAGTGCAAAAAGTGGTTTTTCAACACTAACACAAGTGCGAAAAGTGGTTTTTCAACACTAACACAAGTGCGAAAGTGGTTTTTCCACACTAATACAAGTGCAAAAGTGGTTTCCTGCACCAACACAAGTGTGAAAAGTGTTTTTTCAACACTAACACAAGTGCGAAAAGTGGTTTTTCCACACTAATACCAGTGCAAAAGTGGTTTCCTGCACCAACACAAGTGCGAAAAGTGGTTTTTCAACACTAACACAAGTGCGAAAAGTGGTTTTTCAACACTATCACAAGTGCAAAAAGTGTTTTTTCCAAACTAATACAAGTGCAAAAGTGGTTTCCTGCACCAACACAAGTGCGAAAAGTGGTTTTTCAACACTACCACAAGTGCGAAAAGTGGTTTTTCAACACTAACACAAATGTGAAAAGTGGTTTTTCCACACTAATACAAGTGCAAAAGTGGTTTCCTGCACCAACACAAGTGCGAAAAGTGGTTTTTTAACACTAACACAAGTGCGAAAAGTGGTTTTTCAACACTAACACAAGTGCGAAAAGTGGTTTTTCAACACTAACACAAGTGCGAAAAGTGGTTTTTCCCCACTAATACAAGTGCAAAAGTGGTTTCCTGCACCAACACAAGTGTGAAAAGTGTTTTTTCAACACTAACACAAGTGCGAAAAGTGTTTTTTCCACACTAATACAAGTGCAAAAGTGGTTTCCTGCACCAACACAAGTGCGAAGTGGTTTTTCAACACTAACACAAGTGCGAAAAGTGGTTTTTCAACACTATCACAAGTGCAAAAAGTGTTTTTTCCACACTAATACAGGTGCAAAAGTGGTTTCCTGCACCAACACAAGTGCGAAAAGTGGTTTTTCAACACTAACACAAGTGCGAAAAGTAGTTTTTCAACACTAACACAAATGTGAAAAGTGGTTTTTCCACACTAATACAAGTGCAAAAGTGGTCTCCTGCACCAACACAAGTGCGAAAAGTGGTTTTTCAACACTAACACAAGTGCGAAAAGTGGTTTTTCCACACTAATACAAGTGCAAAAGTGGTTTCCTGCACCAACACAAGTGCGAAAAGTGGTTTTTCAACACTAACACAAGTGCGAAATGTGGTTTTTCAACACTAATACAAGTGCAAAAGTGGTTTCCTGCACCAACACATGTGCGAAAAGTGGTTTTTCAACACTAACACAAGTGCGAAAACTGGTTTTTCAACACTAATACAAGTGCAAAAGTGGTTTCCTGCACCAACACATGTGCGAAAAGTGGTTTTTCAACACGAACACAAGTGCGAAAAGTGTTTTTTCAACACTAATACAAGTGCAAAAGTGGTATCCTGCACCAACACAAGTGCGAAAAGTGGTTTTTCAACACTAACACAAGTGCGAAAAGTGGTTTTTCAACACTAACACAAGTGCGAAAAGTGGTTTTTCCACACTAATACAAGTGCAAAAGTGGTTTCCTGCACCAACACAAGTGCGAAAAGTGGTTTTTCAACACTAACATAAGTGCGAAAAGTGGTTTTTCAACACTATCACAAGTGCAAAAAGTGTTTTTTCCACACTAATACAAATGCAAAAATGGTTTCCTGCACCAACACAAGTGCGAAAAGTGGTTTTTCAACACTTACACAAGTTTGAAAAGTGGTTTTTCAACACTAACACAAGTGTGAAAAGTTGTTTTTCCACACTAATACAAGTGCAAAAGTGGTTTCCTGCACCAACACAAGTGCGAAAAGTGGTTTTTCAACACTACCACAAGTGCGAAAAGTGGTTTTTCAACACTAACACAAATGTGAAAAGTGGTTTTTCCACACTAATACAAGTGCAAAAGTGGTTTCCTGCACCAACACAAGTGCGAAAAGTGGTTTTTTAACACTAACACAAGTGCGAAAAGTGGTTTTTCAACACTAACACAAGTGCGAAAAGTGGTTTTTCAACACTAACACAAGTGCGAAAAGTGGTTTTTCAACACTAACACAAGTGCGAAAAGTGGTTTTTCAACACTAACACAAGTGCGGAAAGTGGTTTTTCCACACTAATACAAGTGCAAAAGTGGTTTCCTGCACCAACACAAGTGCGAAAAGTGTTTTTTCAACACTAACACAAGTGCGAAAAGTGGTTTTTCAACACTAACACAAGTGCGAAAAGTGGTTTTCAACACTATCACAAGTGCAAAAAGTGTTTTTTCCACACTAATACAAGTGCAAAAGTGGTTTCCTGCACCAACACAAGTGCGAAAAGTGGTTTTTCAACACTAACACAAGTGCGAAAAGTGGTTTTTCAACACTAACACAAGTGTAAAAAGTGGTTTTTCAACACTAACACAAGTGCGAAAAGTGGTTTTTCCACACTAATACAAGTGCAAAAGTGGTTTCCTGCACCAACACAAGTGCGAAAAGTGGTTTTTCAACACCAACACAAGTGCGAAAAGTGGTTTTTCAACACTATCACAAGTGCAAAAAGTGTTTTTTCCACACTAATACAAGTGCAAAAGTGGTTTCCTGCACCAACACAAGTGCGAAAAGTGGTTTTTCAACATGAACACAAGTGCGAAAAGTGGTTTTTCAACACTAACACAAGTGCGAAAAGTGGGTTTTCCACACTAATACAAGTGCAAAAAGCGTTTTTTCCACACTAATACAAGTGCAAAAGTGGTTTTCCTGCACCAACACAAGTGCGAAAAGTGGTTTTTCAACACTACCACAAGTGCAAAAAGCGTTTTTTCCACACTAATACAAGTGCAAAAAGCGTTTTTTCCACACTAATACAAGTGCAAAAGTGGTTTCCTGCACCAACACAAGTGCGAAAAGTGGTTTTTCTACACTACCACAAGTGCAAAAAGTGGTTTTTCAACACTATCACAAGTGCAAAAAGTGTTTTTTCCACACGAATACAAGTGCAAAAGTGGTTTCCTGCACCAACACAAGTGCGAAAAGTGGTTTTTCAACACTAACACAAGTGCGAAAAGTGGTTTTTCAACACTAACACAAGTGCGAAAAGTGGTTTTTCAACACTATCACAAGTGCAAAAAGTGTTATTTCCACACGAATACAAGTGCAAAAGTGGTTTCCTGCACCAACACAAGTGCGAAAAGTGGTTTTTCAACACTAATACAAGTGCGAAAAGTGGTTTTTCAACACTAACACAAGTGCGAAAAGTTGTTTTTTCCACACTAATACAAGTGCAAAAGTGGTTTCCTGCACCAACGCAAGTGCGAAAAGTGGTTTTTCAACACTAACACAAGTGCGAAAAGTGGTTTTTCAACACTATCACAAGTGCAAAAAGTGTTTTTTCCACACTAATAGAAGTGCAAAAGTGGTTTCCTGCACCAACACAAGTGCGAAAAGTGGTTTTTCAACACTAACACAAGTGCGAAAAGTGGTTTTTCAACACTAACACAAGTGTGAAAAGTGGTTTTTCAACACTAACACAAGTGCGAAAAGTGGTTTTTCCACACTAATACAAGTGCAAAAGTGGTTTCCTACACCAACACAAGTGCGAAAAGTGGTTTTTCAACACTAACACAAGTGCGAAAAGTGGTTTTTCAACACTATCACAAGTGCAAAAAGTGTTTTTTCCACACTAATACAAGTGCAAAAGTGGTTTCCTGCACCAACACAAGTGCGAAAAGTGGTTTTTCAACACTAATACAAGTGCGAAAAGTGGTTTTTCAACACTAACACAAGTGCGAAAAGTGGTTTTTCCACACTAATACAAGTGCAAAAGTGGTTTCCTTCACCAACACAAGTGCGAAAAGTGGTTTTTCAACACTAACACAAGTGCGAAAAGTGGTTTTTCAACACTATCACAAGTGCAAAAAGTGTTTTTTCCAAACTAATACAAGTGCAAAAGTGGTTTCCTGCACCAACACAAGTGCGAAAAGTGGTTTTTCAACACTAACACAAGTGCGAAAAGGGGTTTTTCAACACTAACACAAGTGTAAAAAGTGGTTTTTCAACACTAACACAAGTGCGAAAAGTGGTTTTTCCACACTAATACAAGTGCAAAAGTGGTTTCCTGCACCAACACAAGTGCGAAAAGTGGTTTTTCAACACCAACACAAGTGCGAAAAGTGGTTTTTCAACACTATCACAAGTGCAAAAAGTGTTTTTTCCACACTAATACAAGTGCAAAAGTGGTTTCCTGCACCAACACAAGTGCGAAAAGTGGTTTTTCAACACGAACACAAGTGCGAAAAGTGGTTTTTCAACACTAACACAAGTGCGAAAAGTGGTTTTTCAACACTATCACAAGTGCAAAAAGTGTTTTTTCCACACTAATAGAAGTGCAAAAGTGGTTTCCTGCACCAACACAAGTGCGAAAAGTGGTTTTTCAACACTAACACAAGTGCGAAAAGTGGTTTTTCAACACTAACACAAGTGTGAAAAGTGGTTTTTCAACACTAACACAAGTGCGAAAAGTGGTTTTTCCACACTAATACAAGTGCAAAAGTGGTTTCCTACACCAACACAAGTGCGAAAAGTGGTTTTTCAACACTAACACAAGTGCGAAAAGTGGTTTTTCAACACTATCACAAGTGCAAAAAGTGTTTTTTCCACACTAATACAAGTGCAAAAGTGGTTTCCTGCACCAACACAAGTGCGAAAAGTGGTTTTTCAACACTAATACAAGTGCGAAAAGTGGTTTTTCAACACTAACACAAGTGCGAAAAGTGGTTTTTCCACACTAATACAAGTGCAAAAGTGGTTTCCTTCACCAACACAAGTGCGAAAAGTGGTTTTTCAACACTAACACAAGTGCGAAAAGTGGTTTTTCAACACTATCACAAGTGCAAAAAGTGTTTTTTCCACACTAATACAAGTGCAAAAGTGGTTTCCTGCACCAACACAAGTGCGAAAAGTGGTTTTTCAACACTAACACAAGTGCGAAAAGTGGTTTTTCAACACTAACACAAGTGTAAAAAGTGGTTTTTCAACACTAACACAAGTGCGAAAAGTGGTTTTTCCACACTAATACAAGTGCAAAAGTGGTTTCCTGCACCAACACAAGTGCGAAAAGTGGTTTTTCAACACCAACACAAGTGCGAAAAGTGGTTTTTCAACACTATCACAAGTGCAAAAAGTGTTTTTTCCACACTAATACAAGTGCAAAAGTGGTTTCCTGCACCAACACAAGTGCGAAAAGTGGTTTTTCAACACGAACACAAGTGCGAAAAGTAGTTTTTCAACACTAACACAAGTGCGAAAAGTGGGTTTTCCACACTAATACAAGTGCAAAAAGCGTTTTTTCCACACTAATACAAGTGCAAAAGTGGTTTTCCTGCACCAACACAAGTGCGAAAAGTGGTTTTTCAACACTACCACAAGTGCAAAAAGCGTTTTTTCCACACTAATACAAGTGCAAAAGTGGTTTCCTGCACCAACACAAGTGCGAAAAGTGGTTTTTCAACACCAACACAAGTGCGAAAAGTGGTTTTTCAACACTATCACAAGTGCAAAAAGTGTTTTTTCCACACTAATACAAGTGCAAAAGTGGTTTCCTGCACCAACACAAGTGCGAAAAGTGGTTTTTCAACATGAACACAAGTGCGAAAAGTGGTTTTTCAACACTAACACAAGTGCGAAAAGTGGGTTTTCCACACTAATACAAGTGCAAAAAGCGTTTTTTCCACACTAATACAAGTGCAAAAGTGGTTTTCCTGCACCAACACAAGTGCGAAAAGTGGTTTTTCAACACTACCACAAGTGCAAAAAGCGTTTTTTCCACACTAATACAAGTGCAAAAAGCGTTTTTTCCACACTAATACAAGTGCAAAAGTGGTTTCCTGCACCAACACAAGTGCGAAAAGTGGTTTTTCTACACTACCACAAGTGCGAAAAGTGGTTTTTCAACACTATCACAAGTGCAAAAAGTGTTTTTTCCACACGAATACAAGTGCAAAAGTGGTTTCCTGCACCAACACAAGTGCGAAAAGTGGTTTTTCAACACTAACACAAGTGCGAAAAGTGGTTTTTCAACACTAACACAAGTGCGAAAAGTGGTTTTTCAACACTATCACAAGTGCAAAAAGTGTTATTTCCACACGAATACAAGTGCAAAAGTGGTTTCCTGCACCAACACAAGTGCGAAAAGTGGTTTTTCAACACTAACACAAGTGCGAAATGTGGTTTTTCAACACTAATACAAGTGCAAAAGTGGTTTCCTGCACCAACACATGTGCGAAAAGTGGTTTTTCAACACTAACACAAGTGCGAAAACTGGTTTTTCAACACTAATACAAGTGCAAAAGTGGTTTCCTGCACCAACACATGTGCGAAAAGTGGTTTTTCAACACGAACACAAGTGCGAAAAGTGTTTTTTCAACACTAATACAAGTGCAAAAGTGGTATCCTGCACCAACACAAGTGCGAAAAGTGGTTTTTCAACACTAACACAAGTGCGAAAAGTGGTTTTTCAACACTAACACAAGTGCGAAAAGTGGTTTTTCCACACTAATACAAGTGCAAAAGTGGTTTCCTGCACCAACACAAGTGCGAAAAGTGGTTTTTCAACACTAACATAAGTGCGAAAAGTGGTTTTTCAACACTATCACAAGTGCAAAAAGTGTTTTTTCCACACTAATACAAATGCAAAAATGGTTTCCTGCACCAACACAAGTGCGAAAAGTGGTTTTTCAACACTTACACAAGTTTGAAAAGTGGTTTTTCAACACTAACACAAGTGTGAAAAGTTGTTTTTCCACACTAATACAAGTGCAAAAGTGGTTTCCTGCACCAACACAAGTGCGAAAAGTGGTTTTTCAACACTACCACAAGTGCGAAAAGTGGTTTTTCAACACTAACACAAATGTGAAAAGTGGTTTTTCCACACTAATACAAGTGCAAAAGTGGTTTCCTGCACCAACACAAGTGCGAAAAGTGGTTTTTTAACACTAACACAAGTGCGAAAAGTGGTTTTTCAACACTAACACAAGTGCGAAAAGTGGTTTTTCAACACTAACACAAGTGCGAAAAGTGGTTTTTCAACACTAACACAAGTGCGAAAAGTGGTTTTTCAACACTAACACAAGTGCGGAAAGTGGTTTTTCCACACTAATACAAGTGCAAAAGTGGTTTCCTGCACCAACACAAGTGCGAAAAGTGTTTTTTCAACACTAACACAAGTGCGAAAAGTGGTTTTTCAACACTAACACAAGTGCGAAAAGTGGTTTTTCAACACTATCACAAGTGCAAAAAGTGTTTTTTCCACACTAATACAAGTGCAAAAGTGGTTTCCTGCACCAACACAAGTGCGAAAAGTGGTTTTTCAACACTAACACAAGTGCGAAAAGTGGTTTTTCAACACTAACACAAGTGTAAAAAGTGGTTTTTCAACACTAACACAAGTGCGAAAAGTGGTTTTTCCACACTAATACAAGTGCAAAAGTGGTTTCCTGCACCAACACAAGTGCGAAAAGTGGTTTTTCAACACCAACACAAGTGCGAAAAGTGGTTTTTCAACACTATCACAAGTGCAAAAAGTGTTTTTTCCACACTAATACAAGTGCAAAAGTGGTTTCCTGCACCAACACAAGTGCGAAAAGTGGTTTTTCAACATGAACACAAGTGCGAAAAGTGGTTTTTCAACACTAACACAAGTGCGAAAAGTGGGTTTTCCACACTAATACAAGTGCAAAAAGCGTTTTTTCCACACTAATACAAGTGCAAAAGTGGTTTTCCTGCACCAACACAAGTGCGAAAAGTGGTTTTTCAACACTACCACAAGTGCAAAAAGCGTTTTTTCCACACTAATACAAGTGCAAAAAGCGTTTTTTCCACACTAATACAAGTGCAAAAGTGGTTTCCTGCACCAACACAAGTGCGAAAAGTGGTTTTTCTACACTACCACAAGTGCGAAAAGTGGTTTTTCAACACTATCACAAGTGCAAAAAGTGTTTTTTCCACACGAATACAAGTGCAAAAGTGGTTTCCTGCACCAACACAAGTGCGAAAAGTGGTTTTTCAACACTAACACAAGTGCGAAAAGTGGTTTTTCAACACTAACACAAGTGCGAAAAGTGGTTTTTCAACACTATCACAAGTGCAAAAAGTGTTATTTCCACACGAATACAAGTGCAAAAGTGGTTTCCTGCACCAACACAAGTGCGAAAAGTGGTTTTTCAACACTAATACAAGTGCGAAAAGTGGTTTTTCAACACTAACACAAGTGCGAAAAGTTGTTTTTCCACACTAATACAAGTGCAAAAGTGGTTTCCTGCACCAACGCAAGTGCGAAAAGTGGTTTTTCAACACTAACACAAGTGCGAAAAGTGGTTTTTCAACACTATCACAAGTGCAAAAAGTGTTTTTTCCACACTAATAGAAGTGCAAAAGTGGTTTCCTGCACCAACACAAGTGCGAAAAGTGGTTTTTCAACACTAACACAAGTGCGAAAAGTGGTTTTTCAACACTAACACAAGTGTGAAAAGTGGTTTTTCAACACTAACACAAGTGCGAAAAGTGGTTTTTCCACACTAATACAAGTGCAAAAGTGGTTTCCTACACCAACACAAGTGCGAAAAGTGGTTTTTCAACACTAACACAAGTGCGAAAAGTGGTTTTTCAACACTATCACAAGTGCAAAAAGTGTTTTTTCCACACTAATACAAGTGCAAAAGTGGTTTCCTGCACCAACACAAGTGCGAAAAGTGGTTTTTCAACACTAATACAAGTGCGAAAAGTGGTTTTTCAACACTAACACAAGTGCGAAAAGTGGTTTTTCCACACTAATACAAGTGCAAAAGTGGTTTCCTTCACCAACACAAGTGCGAAAAGTGGTTTTTCAACACTAACACAAGTGCGAAAAGTGGTTTTTCAACACTATCACAAGTGCAAAAAGTGTTTTTTCCAAACTAATACAAGTGCAAAAGTGGTTTCCTGCACCAACACAAGTGCGAAAAGTGGTTTTTCAACACTAACACAAGTGCGAAAAGGGGTTTTTCAACACTAACACAAGTGTAAAAAGTGGTTTTTCAACACTAACACAAGTGCGAAAAGTGGTTTTTCCACACTAATACAAGTGCAAAAGTGGTTTCCTGCACCAACACAAGTGCGAAAAGTGGTTTTTCAACACCAACACAAGTGCGAAAAGTGGTTTTTCAACACTATCACAAGTGCAAAAAGTGTTTTTTCCACACTAATACAAGTGCAAAAGTGGTTTCCTGCACCAACACAAGTGCGAAAAGTGGTTTTTCAACACGAACACAAGTGCGAAAAGTGGTTTTTCAACACTAACACAAGTGCGAAAAGTGGTTTTTCAACACTATCACAAGTGCAAAAAGTGTTTTTTCCACACTAATAGAAGTGCAAAAGTGGTTTCCTGCACCAACACAAGTGCGAAAAGTGGTTTTTCAACACTAACACAAGTGCGAAAAGTGGTTTTTCAACACTAACACAAGTGTGAAAAGTGGTTTTTCAACACTAACACAAGTGCGAAAAGTGGTTTTTCCACACTAATACAAGTGCAAAAGTGGTTTCCTACACCAACACAAGTGCGAAAAGTGGTTTTTCAACACTAACACAAGTGCGAAAAGTGGTTTTTCAACACTATCACAAGTGCAAAAAGTGTTTTTTCCACACTAATACAAGTGCAAAAGTGGTTTCCTGCACCAACACAAGTGCGAAAAGTGGTTTTTCAACACTAATACAAGTGCGAAAAGTGGTTTTTCAACACTAACACAAGTGCGAAAAGTGGTTTTTCCACACTAATACAAGTGCAAAAGTGGTTTCCTTCACCAACACAAGTGCGAAAAGTGGTTTTTCAACACTAACACAAGTGCGAAAAGTGGTTTTTCAACACTATCACAAGTGCAAAAAGTGTTTTTTCCACACTAATACAAGTGCAAAAGTGGTTTCCTGCACCAACACAAGTGCGAAAAGTGGTTTTTCAACACTAACACAAGTGCGAAAAGTGGTTTTTCAACACTAACACAAGTGTAAAAAGTGGTTTTTCAACACTAACACAAGTGCGAAAAGTGGTTTTTCCACACTAATACAAGTGCAAAAGTGGTTTCCTGCACCAACACAAGTGCGAAAAGTGGTTTTTCAACACCAACACAAGTGCGAAAAGTGGTTTTTCAACACTATCACAAGTGCAAAAAGTGTTTTTTCCACACTAATACAAGTGCAAAAGTGGTTTCCTGCACCAACACAAGTGCGAAAAGTGGTTTTTCAACACGAACACAAGTGCGAAAAGTAGTTTTTCAACACTAACACAAGTGCGAAAAGTGGGTTTTCCACACTAATACAAGTGCAAAAAGCGTTTTTTCCACACTAATACAAGTGCAAAAGTGGTTTTCCTGCACCAACACAAGTGCGAAAAGTGGTTTTTCAACACTACCACAAGTGCAAAAAGCGTTTTTTCCACACTAATACAAGTGCAAAAGTGGTTTCCTGCACCAACACAAGTGCGAAAAGTGGTTTTTCAACACCAACACAAGTGCGAAAAGTGGTTTTTCAACACTATCACAAGTGCAAAAAGTGTTTTTTCCACACTAATACAAGTGCAAAAGTGGTTTCCTGCACCAACACAAGTGCGAAAAGTGGTTTTTCAACATGAACACAAGTGCGAAAAGTGGTTTTTCAACACTAACACAAGTGCGAAAAGTGGGTTTTCCACACTAATACAAGTGCAAAAAGCGTTTTTTCCACACTAATACAAGTGCAAAAGTGGTTTTCCTGCACCAACACAAGTGCGAAAAGTGGTTTTTCAACACTACCACAAGTGCAAAAAGCGTTTTTTCCACACTAATACAAGTGCAAAAAGCGTTTTTTCCACACTAATACAAGTGCAAAAGTGGTTTCCTGCACCAACACAAGTGCGAAAAGTGGTTTTTCTACACTACCACAAGTGCGAAAAGTGGTTTTTCAACACTATCACAAGTGCAAAAAGTGTTTTTTCCACACGAATACAAGTGCAAAAGTGGTTTCCTGCACCAACACAAGTGCGAAAAGTGGTTTTTCAACACTAACACAAGTGCGAAAAGTGGTTTTTCAACACTAACACAAGTGCGAAAAGTGGTTTTTCAACACTATCACAAGTGCAAAAAGTGTTATTTCCACACGAATACAAGTGCAAAAGTGGTTTCCTGCACCAACACAAGTGCGAAAAGTGGTTTTTCAACACTAATACAAGTGCGAAAAGTGGTTTTTCAACACTAACACAAGTGCGAAAAGTTGTTTTTCCACACTAATACAAGTGCAAAAGTGGTTTCCTGCACCAACACAAGTGCGAAAAGTGGTTTTTCAACACTAACACAAGTGCGAAAAGTGGTTTTTCAACACTATCACAAGTGCAAAAAGTGTTTTTTCCACACTAATAGAAGTGCAAAAGTGGTTTCCTGCACCAACACAAGTGCGAAAAGTGGTTTTTCAACACTAACACAAGTGCGAAAAGTGGTTTTTCAACACTAACACAAGTGTGAAAAGTGGTTTTTCAACACTAACACAAGTGCGAAAAGTGGTTTTTCCACACTAATACAAGTGCAAAAGTGGTTTCCTACACCAACACAAGTGCGAAAAGTGGTTTTTCAACACTAACACAAGTGCGAAAAGTGGTTTTTCAACACTATCACAAGTGCAAAAAGTGTTTTTTCCACACTAATACAAGTGCAAAAGTGGTTTCCTGCACCAACACAAGTGCGAAAAGTGGTTTTTCAACACTAATACAAGTGCGAAAAGTGGTTTTTCAACACTAACACAAGTGCGAAAAGTGGTTTTTCCACACTAATACAAGTGCAAAAGTGGTTTCCTTCACCAACACAAGTGCGAAAAGTGGTTTTTCAACACTAACACAAGTGCGAAAAGTGGTTTTTCAACACTATCACAAGTGCAAAAAGTGTTTTTTCCAAACTAATACAAGTGCAAAAGTGGTTTCCTGCACCAACACAAGTGCGAAAAGTGGTTTTTCAACACTAACACAAGTGCGAAAAGGGGTTTTTCAACACTAACACAAGTGTAAAAAGTGGTTTTTCAACACTAACACAAGTGCGAAAAGTGGTTTTTCCACACTAATACAAGTGCAAAAGTGGTTTCCTGCACCAACACAAGTGCGAAAAGTGGTTTTTCAACACCAACACAAGTGCGAAAAGTGGTTTTTCAACACTATCACAAGTGCAAAAAGTGTTTTTTCCACACTAATACAAGTGCAAAAGTGGTTTCCTGCACCAACACAAGTGCGAAAAGTGGTTTTTCAACACGAACACAAGTGCGAAAAGTGGTTTTTCAACACTAACACAAGTGCGAAAAGTGGTTTTTCAACACTATCACAAGTGCAAAAAGTGTTTTTTCCACACTAATAGAAGTGCAAAAGTGGTTTCCTGCACCAACACAAGTGCGAAAAGTGGTTTTTCAACACTAACACAAGTGCGAAAAGTGGTTTTTCAACACTAACACAAGTGTGAAAAGTGGTTTTTCAACACTAACACAAGTGCGAAAAGTGGTTTTTCCACACTAATACAAGTGCAAAAGTGGTTTCCTACACCAACACAAGTGCGAAAAGTGGTTTTTCAACACTAACACAAGTGCGAAAAGTGGTTTTTCAACACTATCACAAGTGCAAAAAGTGTTTTTTCCACACTAATACAAGTGCAAAAGTGGTTTCCTGCACCAACACAAGTGCGAAAAGTGGTTTTTCAACACTAATACAAGTGCGAAAAGTGGTTTTTCAACACTAACACAAGTGCGAAAAGTGGTTTTTCCACACTAATACAAGTGCAAAAGTGGTTTCCTTCACCAACACAAGTGCGAAAAGTGGTTTTTCAACACTAACACAAGTGCGAAAAGTGGTTTTTCAACACTATCACAAGTGCAAAAAGTGTTTTTTCCACACTAATACAAGTGCAAAAGTGGTTTCCTGCACCAACACAAGTGCGAAAAGTGGTTTTTCAACACTAACACAAGTGTAAAAAGTGGTTTTTCAACACTAACACAAGTGCGAAAAGTGGTTTTTCCACACTAATACAAGTGCAAAAGTGGTTTCCTGCACCAACACAAGTGCGAAAAGTGGTTTTTCAACACCAACACAAGTGCGAAAAGTGGTTTTTCAACACTATCACAAGTGCAAAAAGTGTTTTTTCACACTAATACAAGTGCAAAAGTGGTTTCCTACACCAACACAAGTGCGAAAAGTGGTTTTTCAACACTAACACAAGTGCGAAAAGTGGTTTTTCAACACTATCACAAGTGCAAAAAGTGTTTTTTCCACACTAATACAAGTGCAAAAGTGGTTTCCTGCACCAACACAAGTGCGAAAAGTGGTTTTTCAACACTAATACAAGTGCGAAAAGTGGTTTTTCAACACTAACACAAGTGCGAAAAGTGGTTTTTCCACACTAATACAAGTGCAAAAGTGGTTTCCTTCACCAACACAAGTGCGAAAAGTGGTTTTTCAACACTAACACAAGTGCGAAAAGTGGTTTTTCAACACTATCACAAGTGCAAAAAGTGTTTTTTCCAAACTAATACAAGTGCAAAAGTGGTTTCCTGCACCAACACAAGTGCGAAAAGTGGTTTTTCAACACTAACACAAGTGCGAAAAGGGGTTTTTCAACACTAACACAAGTGTAAAAAGTGGTTTTTCAACACTAACACAAGTGCGAAAAGTGGTTTTTCCACACTAATACAAGTGCAAAAGTGGTTTCCTGCACCAACACAAGTGCGAAAAGTGGTTTTTCAACACCAACACAAGTGCGAAAAGTGGTTTTTCAACACTATCACAAGTGCAAAAAGTGTTTTTTCCACACTAATACAAGTGCAAAAGTGGTTTCCTGCACCAACACAAGTGCGAAAAGTGGTTTTTCAACACGAACACAAGTGCGAAAAGTGGTTTTTCAACACTAACACAAGTGCGAAAAGTGGTTTTTCAACACTATCACAAGTGCAAAAAGTGTTTTTTCCACACTAATAGAAGTGCAAAAGTGGTTTCCTGCACCAACACAAGTGCGAAAAGTGGTTTTTCAACACTAACACAAGTGCGAAAAGTGGTTTTTCAACACTAACACAAGTGTGAAAAGTGGTTTTTCAACACTAACACAAGTGCGAAAAGTGGTTTTTCCACACTAATACAAGTGCAAAAGTGGTTTCCTACACCAACACAAGTGCGAAAAGTGGTTTTTCAACACTAACACAAGTGCGAAAAGTGGTTTTTCAACACTATCACAAGTGCAAAAAGTGTTTTTTCCACACTAATACAAGTGCAAAAGTGGTTTCCTGCACCAACACAAGTGCGAAAAGTGGTTTTTCAACACTAATACAAGTGCGAAAAGTGGTTTTTCAACACTAACACAAGTGCGAAAAGTGGTTTTTCCACACTAATACAAGTGCAAAAGTGGTTTCCTTCACCAACACAAGTGCGAAAAGTGGTTTTTCAACACTAACACAAGTGCGAAAAGTGGTTTTTCAACACTATCACAAGTGCAAAAAGTGTTTTTTCCACACTAATACAAGTGCAAAAGTGGTTTCCTGCACCAACACAAGTGCGAAAAGTGGTTTTTCAACACTAACACAAGTGCGAAAAGTGGTTTTTCAACACTAACACAAGTGTAAAAAGTGGTTTTTCAACACTAACACAAGTGCGAAAAGTGGTTTTTCCACACTAATACAAGTGCAAAAGTGGTTTCCTGCACCAACACAAGTGCGAAAAGTGGTTTTTCAACACCAACACAAGTGCGAAAAGTGGTTTTTCAACACTATCACAAGTGCAAAAAGTGTTTTTTCACACTAATACAAGTGCAAAAGTGGTTTCCTGCACCAACACAAGTGCGAAAAGTGGTTTTTCAACACGAACACAAGTGCGAAAAGTAGTTTTTCAACACTAACACAAGTGCGAAAAGTGGGTTTTCCACACTAATACAAGTGCAAAAAGCGTTTTTTCCACACTAATACAAGTGCAAAAGTGGTTTTCCTGCACCAACACAAGTGCGAAAAGTGGTTTTTCAACACTACCACAAGTGCAAAAAGCGTTTTTTCCACACTAATACAAGTGCAAAAAGCGTTTTGTCCATACTAATACAAGTGCAAAAGTGGTTTCCTGCACCAACACAAGTGCGAAAAGTGGTTTTTCAACACTACCACAAGTGCGAAAAGTGGTTTTTCAACACTATCACAAGTGCGAAAAGTGTTTTTTCCACACGAATACAAGTGCAAAAGTGGTTTCCTGCACCAACACAAGTGCGAAAAGTGGTTTTTCAACACTAACACAAGTGCGAAAAGTGGTTTTTCAACACTAACACAAGTGCGAAAAGTGGTTTTTCAACACTAACACAAGTGCGAAAAGTGGTTTTTCCACACTAATACAAGTGCAAAAGTGGTTTCCTGCACCAACACAAGTGCGAAAAGTGGTTTTTCAACACTAACACAAGTGCGAAAAGTGGTTTTTCAACACTATCACAAGTGCAAAAAGTGTTTTTTCCACACTAATACAAGTGCAAAAGTGGTTTCCTGCACCAACACAAGTGCGAAAAGTGGTTTTTCAACACTAACACAAGTGCGAAAAGTGGTTTTTCAACACTATCACAAGTGCAAAAAGTGTTTTTTCCACACTAATAGAAGTGCAAAAGTGGTTTCCTGCACCAACACAAGTGCGAAAAGTGGTTTTTCAACACTAACACAAGTGCGAAAAGTGGTTTTTCAACACTAACACAAGTGTGAAAAGTGGTTTTTCAACACTAACACAAGTGCGAAAAGTGGTTTTTCAACATGAACACAAGTGCGAAAAGTGGTTTTTCAACACTAACACAAGTGCGAAAAGTGGGTTTTCCACACTAATACAAGTGCAAAAAGCGTTTTTTCCACAATAATACAAGTGCAAAAGTGGTTTTCCTGCACCAACACAAGTGCGAAAAGTGGTTTTTCAACACTACCACAAGTGCAAAAAGCGTTTTTTCCACACTAATACAAGTGCAAAAAGCGTTTTTTCCACACTAATACAAGTGCAAAAGTGGTTTCCTGCACCAACACAAGTGCGAAAAGTGGTTTTTCAACACTAACACAAGTGCAAAAAGTGGTTTTTCAACACTAACACAAGTGCGAAAAGTGGCTTTTCAACACTAACACAAGTGCGAAAAGTGGTTTTTCCACACTAATACAAGTGCAAAAGTGGTTTCCTGCACCAACACACGTGCGAAAAGTGGTTTTTCAACACTAACACAAGTGCGAAAAGTGGTTTTTCAACACTATCACAAGTGCAAAAAGTGTTTTTTCCACACTAATAGAAGTGCAAAAGTGGTTTCCTGCACCAACACAAGTGCGAAAAGTGGTTTTTCAACACTAACACAAGTGCGAAAAGTGGTTTTTCAACACTAACACAAGTGTGAAAAGTGGTTTTTCAACACTAACACAAGTGCGACAAGTGGTTTTTCCACACTAATACAAGTGCAAAAGTGGTTTCCTGCACCAACACAAGTGCGAAAAGTGGTTTTTCAACACTAACACAAGTGCGAAAAGTGGTTTTTCAACACTATCACAAGTGCAAAAAGTGTTTTTTCCACACTAATACAAGTGCAAAAGTGGTTTCCTGCACCAACACAAGTGCGAAAAGTGGTTTTTCAACACTAACACAAGTGCGAAAAGTGGTTTTTCAACACTAACACAAGTGCGAAAAGTGGTTTTTCAACACTAACACAAGTGCGGAAAGTGGTTTTTCCACACTAATACAAGTGCAAAAGTGGTTTCCTGCACCAACACAAGTGCGAAAAGTGGTTTTTCAACACTAACACAAGTGCGAAAAGTGGTTTTTCAACACTATCACAAGTGCAAAAAGTGTTTTTTCCACACTAATACAAGTGCAAAAGTGGTTTCCTGCACCAACACAAGTGCGAAAAGTGGTTTTTCAACACTAATACAAGTGCGAAAAGTGGTTTTTCAACACTAACACAAGTGCGAAAAGTGGTTTTTCCACACTAATACAAGTGCAAAAGTGGTTTCCTTCACCAACACAAGTGCGAAAAGTGGTTTTTCAACACTAACACAAGTGCGAAAAGTGGTTTTTCAACATTATCACAAGTGCAAAAAGTGTTTTTTCCACACTAATACAAGTGCAAAAGTGGTTTCCTGCACCAACACAAGTGCGAAAAGTGGTTTTTCAACACTAACACAAGTGCGAAAAGTGGTTTTTCAACACTAACACAAGTGTAAAAAGTGGTTTTTCAACACTAACACAAGTGCGAAAAGTGGTTTTTCCACACTAATACAAGTGCAAAAGTGGTTTCCTGCACCAACACAAGTGCGAAAAGTGGTTTTTCAACACCAACACAAGTGCGAAAAGTGGTTTTTCAACACTATCACAAGTGCAAAAAGTGTTTTTTCCACACTAATACAAGTGCAGAAGTGGTTTCCTGCACCAACACAAGTGCGAAAAGTGGTTTTTCAACACGAACACAAGTGCGAAAAGTGGTTTTTCAACACTAACACAAGTGCGAAAAGTGGGTTTTCCACACTAATACAAGTGCAAAAAGCGTTTTTTCCACACTAATACAAGTGCAAAAGTGGTTTTCCTGCACCAACACAAGTGCGAAAAGTGGTTTTTCAACACTACCACAAGTGCAAAAAGCGTTTTTCCACACTAATACAAGTGCAAAAAGCGTTTTTTCCACACTAATACAAGTGCAAAAGTGGTTTCCTGCACCAACACAAGTGCGAAAAGTGGTTTTTCAACACTACCACAAGTGCGAAAAGTGGTTTTTCAACACTATCACAAGTGCAAAAAGTGTTTTTTCCACACGAATACAAGTGCAAAAGTGGTTTCCTGCACCAACACAAGTGCGAAAAGTGGTTTTTCAACACTAACACAAGTGCGAAAAGTGGTTTTTCAACACTATCACAAGTGCAAAAAGTGTTTTTTCCACACTAATACAAGTGCAAAAGTGGTTTCCTGCACCAACACAAGTGCGAAAAGTGGTTTTTCAACACCAACACAAGTGCGAAAAGTGGTTTTTCAACACTATCACAAGTGCAAAAAGTGTTTTTTCCACACTAATACAAGTGCAAAAGTGGTTTCCTGCACCAACACAAGTGCGAAAAGTGGTTTTTCAACACTAACACAAGTGCGAAAAGTGGTTTTTCAACACTATCACAAGTGCAAAAAGTGTTTTTTCCACACTAATAGAAGTGCAAAAGTGGTTTCCTGCACCAACACAAGTGCGAAAAGTGGTTTTTCAACACTAACACAAGTGTGAAAAGTGGTTTTTCAACACTAACACAAGTGTGAAAAGTTGTTTTTCAACACTAACACAAGTGCGAAAAGTGGTTTTTCCACAATAATACAAGTGCAAAAGTGGTTTCCTGCACCAACACAAGTGCGAAAAGTGGTTTTTCAACACTAACACAAGTGCGAAAAGTGGTTTTTCAACACTATCACAAGTGCAAAAAGTGTTTTTTCCACACTAATACAAGTGCAAAAGTGGTTTCCTGCACCAACACAAGTGCGAAAAGTGGTTTTTCAACACTAACACAAGTGCGAAAAGTGGTTTTTCAACACTAACACAAGGGCGAAAAGTGGTTTTTCAACACTAACACAAGTGCGGAAAGTGGTTTTTCCACACTAATACAAGTGCAAAAGTGGTTTCCTGCACCAACACAAGTGCGAAAAGTGTTTTTTCAACACTAACACAAGTGCGAAAAGTGGTTTTTCAACACTAACACAAGTGCGAAAAGTGGTTTTTCAACACTATCACAAGTGCAAAAAGTGTTTTTTCCACACTAATACAAGTGCAAAAGTGGTTTCCTGCACCAACACAACTGCGAAAAGTGGTTTTTCAACACTAACACAAGTGCGAAAAGTGGTTTTTCAACACTAACACAAGTGTAAAAAGTGGTTTTTCAACACTAACACAAGTGCGAAAAGTGGTTTTTCCACACTAATACAAGTGCAAAAGTGGTTTCCTGCACCAACACAAGTGCGAAAAGTGGTTTTTCAACACCAACACAAGTGCGAAAAGTGGTTTTTCAACACTATCACAAGTGCAAAAAGTGTTTTTTCCACACTAATACAAGTGCAAAAGTGGTTTCCTGCACCAACACAAGTGCGAAAAGTGGTTTTTCAACACGAACACAAGTGCGAAAAGTGGTTTTTCAACACTAACACAAGTGCGAAAAGTGGGTTTTCCACACTAATACAAGTGCAAAAAGCGTTTTTTCCACACTAATACAAGTGCAAAAGTGGTTTTCCTGCACCAACACAAGTGCGAAAAGTGGTTTTTCAACACTACCACAAGTGCAAAAAGCGTTTTTTCCACACTAATACAAGTGCAAAAAGCGTTTTTTCCACACTAATACAAGTGCAAAAGTGGTTTCCTGCACCAACACAAGTGCGAAAAGTGGTTTTTCAACACTACCACAAGTGCGAAAAGTGGTTTTTCAACACTATCACAAGTGCAAAAAGTGTTTTTTCCACACGAATACAAGTGCAAAAGTGGTTTCCTGCACCAACACAAGTGCGAAAAGTGGTTTTTCAACACTAACACAAGTGCGAAAAGTGGTTTTTCAACACTATCACAAGTGCAAAAAGTGTTTTTTCCACACTAATACAAGTGCAAAAGTGGTTTCCTGCACCAACACAAGTGCGAAAAGTGGTTTTTCAACACTAACACAAGTGCGAAAAGTGGTTTTTCAACACTATCACAAGTGCAAAAAGTGTTTTTTCCACACTAATACAAGTGCAAAAGTGGTTTCCTGCACCAACACAAGTGCGAAAAGTGGTTTTTCAACACTAACACAAGTGCGAAAAGTGGTTTTTCAACACTATCACAAGTGCAAAAAGTGTTTTTTCCACACTAATAGAAGTGCAAAAGTGGTTTCCTGCACCAACACAAGTGCGAAAAGTGGTTTTTCAACACTAACACAAGTGTGAAAAGTGGTTTTTCAACACTAACACAAGTGTGAAAAGTTGTTTTTCAACACTAACACAAGTGCGAAAAGTGGTTTTTCCACAATAATACAAGTGCAAAAGTGGTTTCCTGCACCAACACAAGTGCGAAAAGTGGTTTTTCAACACTAACACAAGTGCGAAAAGTGGTTTTTCAACACTATCACAAGTGCAAAAAGTGTTTTTTCCACACTAATACAAGTGCAAAAGTGGTTTCCTGCACCAACACAAGTGTGAAAAGTGGTTTTTCAACACTAACACAAGTGCGAAAAGTGGTTTTTCAACACTAACACAAGTGCGAAAAGTGGTTTTTCAACACTAACACAAGTGCGGAAAGTGGTTTTTCCACACTAATACAAGTGCAAAAGTGGTTTCCTGCACCAACACAAGTGCGAAAAGTGTTTTTTCAACACTAACACAAGTGCGAAAAGTGGTTTTTCAACACTAACACAAGTGCGAAAAGTGGTTTTTCAACACTATCACAAGTGCAAAAAGTGTTTTTTCCACACTAATACAAGTGCAAAAGTGGTTTCCTGCACCAACACAAGTGCGAAAAGTGGTTTTTCAACACTAACACAAGTGCGAAAAGTGGTTTTTCAACACTAACACAAGTGTAAAAAGTGGTTTTTCAACACTAACACAAGTGCGAAAAGTGGTTTTTCCACACTAATACAAGTGCAAAAGTGGTTTCCTGCACCAACACAAGTGCGAAAAGTGGTTTTTCAACACCAACACAAGTGCGAAAAGTGGTTTTTCAACACTATCACAAGTGCAAAAAGTTTTTTTTCCACACTAATACAAGTGCAAAAGTGGTTTCCTGCACCAACACAAGTGCGAAAAGTGGTTTTTCAACACGAACACAAGTGCGAAAAGTGGTTTTTCAACACTAACACAAGTGCGAAAAGTGGGTTTTCCACACTAATACAAGTGCAAAAAGCGTTTTTTCCACACTAATACAAGTGCAAAAGTGGTTTTCCTGCACCAACACAAGTGCGAAAAGTTGTTTTTCAACACTACCACAAGTGCAAAAAGCGTTTTTTCCACACTAATACAAGTGCAAAAAGCGTTTTTTTCCACACTAATACAAGTGCAAAAGTGGTTTCCTGCACCAACACAAGTGCGAAAAGTGGTTTTTCAACACTACCACAAGTGCGAAAAGTGGTTTTTCAACACTATCACAAGTGCAAAAAGTGTTTTTTCCACACGAATACAAGTGCAAAAGTGGTTTCCTGCACCAACACAAGTGCGAAAAGTGGTTTTTCAACACTAACACAAGTGCGAAAAGTGGTTTTTCAACACTAACACAAGTGCGAAAAGTGGTTTTTCAACACTATCACAAGTGCGAAAAGTGGTTTTTCAACACTATCACAAGTGCAAAAAGTGTTTTTTCCACACTAATACAAGTGCAAAAGTGGTTTCCTGCACCAACACAAGTGCGAAAAGTGGTTTTTCAACACTAATACAAGTGCGAAAAGTGGTTTTTCAACACTAACACAAGTGCGAAAAGTGGTTTTTCCACACTAATACAAGTGCAAAAGTGGTTTCCTTCACCAACACAAGTGCGAAAAGTGGTTTTTCAACACTAACACAAGTGCGAAAAGTGGTTTTTCAACACTATCACAAGTGCAAAAAGTGTTTTTTCCACACTAATACAAGTGCAAAAGTGGTTTCCTGCACCAACACAAGTGCGAAAAGTGGTTTTTCAACACCAACACAAGTGCGAAAAGTGGTTTTTCAACACTATCACAAGTGCAAAAAGTGTTTTTTCCACACTAATACAAGTGCAAAAGTGGTTTCCTGCACCAACACAAGTGCGAAAAGTGGTTTTTCAACACGAACACAAGTGCGAAAAGTAGTTTTTCAACACTAACACAAGTGCGAAAAGTGGGTTTTCCACACTAATACAAGTGCAAAAAGCGTTTTTTCCACACTAATACAAGTGCAAAAGTGGTTTTCCTGCACCAACACAAGTGCGAAAAGTGGTTTTTCAACACTACCACAAGTGCAAAAAGCGTTTTTTCCACACTAATACAAGTGCAAAAAGCGTTTTGTCCACACTAATACAAGTGCAAAAGTGGTTTCCTGCACCAACACAAGTGCGAAAAGTGGTTTTTCAACACTACCACAAGTGCGAAAAGTGGTTTTTCAACACTATCACAAGTGCGAAAAGTGTTTTTTTCCACACGAATACAAGTGCAAAAGTGGTTTCCTGCACCAACACAAGTGCGAAAAGTGGTTTTTCAACACTAACACAAGTGCGAAAAGTGGTTTTTCAACACTAACACAAGTGCGAAAAGTGGTTTTTCAACACTAACACAAGTGCGAAAAGTGGTTTTTCCACACTAATACAAGTGCAAAAGTGGTTTCCTGCACCAACACAAGTGCGAAAAGTGGTTTTTCAACACTAACACAAGTGCGAAAAGTGGTTTTTCAACACTATCACAAGTGCAAAAAGTGTTTTTTCCACACTAATACAAGTGCAAAAGTGGTTTCCTGCACCAACACAAGTGCGAAAAGTGGTTTTTCAACACTAACACAAGTGCGAAAAGTGGTTTTTCAACACTATCACAAGTGCAAAAAGTGTTTTTTCCACACTAATAGAAGTGCAAAAGTGGTTTCCTGCACCAACACAAGTGCGAAAAGTGGTTTTTCAACACTAACACAAGTGCGAAAAGTGGTTTTTCAACACTAACACAAGTGTGAAAAGTGGTTTTTCAACACTAACACAAGTGCGAAAAGTGGTTTTTCAACATGAACACAAGTGCGAAAAGTGGTTTTTCAACACTAACACAAGTGCGAAAAGTGGGTTTTCCACACTAATACAAGTGCAAAAAGCGTTTTTTCCATACTAATACAAGTGCAAAAGTGGTTTTCCTGCACCAACACAAGTGCGAAAAGTGGTTTTTCAACACTACCACAAGTGCAAAAAGCGTTTTTTCCACACTAATACAAGTGCAAAAAGCTTTTTTTCCACACTAATACAAGTGCAAAAGTGGTTTCCTGCACCAACACAAGTGCGAAAAGTGGTTTTTCAACACTACCACAAGTGCGAAAAGTGGTTTTTCAACACTATCACAAGTGCAAAAAGTGTTTTTTCCACACGAATACAAGTGCAAAAGTGGTTTCCTGCACCAACACAAGTGCGAAAAGTGGTTTTTCAACACTAACACAAGTGCGAAAAGTGGTTTTTCAACACTAACACAAGTGCGAAAAGTGGTTTTTCAACACTAACACAAGTGCGAAAAGTGGTTTTTCCACACTAATACAAGTGCAAAAGTGGTTTCCTGCACCAACACACGTGCGAAAAGTGGTTTTTCAACACTAACACAAGTGCGAAAAGTGGTTTTTCAACACTATCACAAGTGCAAAAAGTGTTTTTTCCACACTAATACAAGTGCAAAAGTGGTTTCCTGCACCAACACAAGTGCGAAAAGTGGTTTTTCAACACAAACACAAGTGCGAAAAGTGGTTTTTCAACACTATCACAAGTGCAAAAAGTGTTTTTTCCACACTAATAGAAGTGCAAAAGTGGTTTCCTGCACCAACACAAGTGCGAAAAGTGGTTTTTCAACACTAACACAAGTGCAAAAAGTGGTTTTTCAACACTAACACAAGTGTGAAAAGTGGTTTTTCAACACTAACACAAGTGCGACAAGTGGTTTTTCCACACTAATACAAGTGCAAAAGTGGTTTCCTGCACCAACACAAGTGCGAAAAGTGGTTTTTCAACACTAACACAAGTGCGAAAAGTGGTTTTTCAACACTATCACAAGTGCAAAAAGTGTTTTTTCCACACTAATACAAGTGCAAAAGTGGTTTCCTGCACCAACACAAGTGCGAAAAGTGGTTTTTCAACACTAACACAAGTGCGAAAAGTGGTTTTTCAACACTAACACAAGTGCGAAAAGTGGTTTTTCAACACTAACACAAGTGCGGAAAGTGGTTTTTCCACACTAATACAAGTGCAAAAGTGGTTTCCTGCACCAACACAAGTGCGAAAAGTGGTTTTTCAACACTAACACAAGTGCGAAAAGTGGTTTTTCAACACTATCACAAGTGCAAAAAGTGTTTTTTCCACACTAATACAAGTGCAAAAGTGGTTTCCTGCACCAACACAAGTGCGAAAAGTGGTTTTTCAACACTAATACAAGTGCGAAAAGTGGTTTTTCAACACTAACACAAGTGCGAAAAGTGGTTTTTCCACACTAATACAAGTGCAAAAGTGGTTTCCTTCACCAACACAAGTGCGAAAAGTGGTTTTTCAACACTAACACAAGTGCGAAAAGTGGTTTTTCAACACTATCACAAGTGCAAAAAGTGTTTTTTCCACACTAATACAAGTGCAAAAGTGGTTTCCTGCACCAACACAAGTGCGAAAAGTGGTTTTTCAACACTAACACAAGTGCGAAAAGTGGTTTTTCAACACTAACACAAGTGTAAAAAGTGGTTTTTCAACACTAACACAAGTGCGAAAAGTGCTTTTTCCACACTAATACAAGTGCAAAAGTGGTTTCCTGCACCAACACAAGTGCGAAAAGTGGTTTTTCAACACCAACACAAGTGCGAAAAGTGGTTTTTCAACACTATCACAAGTGCAAAAAGTGTTTTTTCCACACTAATACAAGTGCAAAAGTGGTTTCCTGCACCAACACAAGTGCGAAAAGTGGTTTTTCAACACGAACACAAGTGCGAAAAGTGGTTTTTCAACACTAACACAAGTGCGAAAAGTGGGTTTTCCACACTAATACAAGTGCAAAAAGCGTTTTTTCCACACTAATACAAGTGCAAAAGTGGTTTTCCTGCACCAACACAAGTGTGAAAAGTGGTTTTTCAACACTACCACAAGTGCAAAAAGCGTTTTTTCCACACTAATACAAGTGCAAAAAGCGTTTTTTCCACACTAATACAAGTGCAAAAGTGGTTTCCTGAACCAACACAAGTGCGAAAAGTGGTTTTTCAACACTACCACAAGTGCGAAAAGTGGTTTTTCAACACTATCACAAGTGCAAAAAGTGTTTTTTCCACACGAATACAAGTGCAAAAGTGGTTTCCTGCACCAACACAAGTGCGAAAAGTGGTTTTTCAACACTAACACAAGTGCGAAAAGTGGTTTTTCAACACTATCACAAGTGCAAAAAGTGTTTTTTTCCACACTAATACAAGTGCAAAAGTGGTTTCCTGCACCAACACAAGTGCGAAAAGTGGTTTTTCAACACTAACACAAGTGCGAAAAGTGGTTTTTCAACACTATCACAAGTGCAAAAAGTGTTTTTTCCACACTAATACAAGTGCAAAAGTGGTTTCCTGCACCAACACAAGTGCGAAAAGTGGTTTTTCAACACTAACACAAGTGCGAAAAGTGGTTTTTCAACACTATCACAAGTGCAAAAAGTGTTTTTTCCACACTAATAGAAGTGCAAAAGTGGTTTCCTGCACCAACACAAGTGCGAAAAGTGGTTTTTCAACACTAACACAAGTGCGAAAAGTGGTTTTTCAACACTAACACAAGTGTGAAAAGTGGTTTTTCAACACTAACACAAGTGCGAAAAGTGGTTTTTCCACAATAATACAAGTGCAAAAGTGGTTTCCTGCACCAACACAAGTGCGAAAAGTGGTTTTTCAACACTAACACAAGTGCGAAAAGTGGTTTTTCAACACTATCACAAGTGCAAAAAGTGTTTTTTCCACACTAATACAAGTGCAAAAGTGGTTTCCTGCACCAACACAAGTGCGAAAAGTGGTTTTTCAACACTAACACAAGTGCGAAAAGTGGTTTTTCAACACTAACACAAGTGCGAAAAGTGGTTTTTCAACACTAACACAAGTGCGGAAAGTGGTTTTTCCACACTAATACAAGTGCAAAAGTGGTTTCCTGCACCAACACAAGTGCGAAAAGTGTTTTTTCAACACTAACACAAGTGCGAAAAGTGGTTTTTCAACACTAACACAAGTGCGAAAAGTTGTTTTTCAACACTATCACAAGTGCAAAAAGTGTTTTTTCCACACTAATACAAGTGCAAAAGTGGTTTCCTGCACCAACACAAGTGCGAAAAGTGGTTTTTCAACACTAACACAAGTGCGAAAAGTGGTTTTTCAACACTAACACAAGTGTAAAAAGTGGTTTTTCAACACTAACACAAGTGCGAAAAGTGGTTTTTCCACACTAATACAAGTGCAAAAGTGGTTTCCTGCACCAACACAAGTGCGAAAAGTGGTTTTTCAACACCAACACAAGTGCGAAAAGTGGTTTTTCAACACTATCACAAGTGCAAAAAGTGTTTTTTCCACACTAATACAAGTGCAAAAGTGGTTTCCTGCACCAACACAAGTGCGAAAAGTGGTTTTTCAACACGAACACAAGTGCGAAAAGTGGTTTTTCAACACTAACACAAGTGCGAAAAGTGGGTTTTCCACACTAATACAAGTGCAAAAAGCGTTTTTTCCACACTAATACAAGTGCAAAAGTGGTTTTCCTGCACCAACACAAGTGCGAAAAGTTGTTTTTCAACACTACCACAAGTGCAAAAAGCGTTTTTTCCACACTAATACAAGTGCAAAAAGCGTTTTTTCCACACTAATACAAGTGCAAAAGTGGTTTCCTGCACCAACACAAGTGCGAAAAGTGGTTTTTCAACACTACCACAAGTGCGAAAAGTGGTTTTTCAACACTATCACAAGTGCAAAAAGTGTTTTTTCCACACGAATACAAGTGCAAAAGTGGTTTCCTGCACCAACACAAGTGCGAAAATGGTTTTTCAACACTAACACAAGTGCGAAAAGTGGTTTTTCAACACTAACACAAGTGCGAAAAGTGGTTTTTCAACACTATCACAAGTGCAAAAAGTGTTATTTCCACACGAATACAAGTGCAAAAGTGGTTTCCTGCACCAACACAAGTGCGAAAAGTGGTTTTTCAACACTAATACAAGTGCGAAAAGTGGTTTTTCAACACTTACACAAGTGCGAAAAGTTGTTTTTCCACACTAATACAAGTGCAAAAGTGGTTTCCTGCACCAACACAAGTGCGAAAAGTGGTTTTTCAACACTAACACAAGTGCGAAAAGTGGTTTTTCAACACTATCACAAGTGCAAAAAGTGTTTTTTCCACACTAATAGAAGTGCAAAAGTGGTTTCCTGCACCAACACAAGTGCGAAAAGTGGTTTTTCAACACTAACACAAGTGCGAAAAGTGGTTTTTCAACACTAACACAAGTGTGAAAAGTGGTTTTTCAACACTAACACAAGTGCGAAAAGTGGTTTTTCCACACTAATACAAGTGCAAAAGTGGTTTCCTACACCAACACAAGTGCGAAAAGTGGTTTTTCAACACTAACACAAGTGCGAAAAGTGGTTTTTCAACACTATCACAAGTGCAAAAAGTGTTTTTTCCACACTAATACAAATGCAAAAGTGGTTTCCTGCACCAACACAAGTGCGAAAAGTGGTTTTTCAACACTAATACAAGTGCAAAAAGTGGTTTTTCAACACTAACACAAGTGCGAAAAGTGGTTTTTCCACACTAATACAAGTGCAAAAGTGGTTTCCTTCACCAACACAAGTGCGAAAAGTGGTTTTTCAACACTAACACAAGTGCGAAAAGTGGTTTTTCAACACTATCACAAGTGCAAAAAGTGTTTTTTCCACACTAATACAAGTGCAAAAGTGGTTTCCTGCACCAACACAAGTGCGAAAAGTGGTTTTTCAACACTAACACAAGTGCGAAAAGTGGTTTTTCAACACGAACACAAGTGTAAAAAGTGGTTTTTCAACACTAACACAAGTGCGAAAAGTGGTTTTTCCACACTAATACAAGTGCAAAAGTGGTTTCCTGCACCAACACAAGTGCGAAAAGTGGTTTTTCAACACCAACACAAGTGCGAAAAGTGGTTTTTCAACACTATCACAAGTGCAAAAAGTGTTTTTTCCACACTAATACAAGTGCAAAAGTGGTTTCCTGCACCAACACAAGTGCGAAAAGTGGTTTTTCAACACGAACACAAGTGCGAAAAGTGGTTTTTCAACACTAACACAAGTGCGAAAAGTGGTTTTTCAACACTATCACAAGTGCAAAAAGTGTTTTTTCCACACTAATAGAAGTGCAAAAGTGGTTTCCTGCACCAACACAAGTGCGAAAAGTGGTTTTTCAACACTATCACAAGTGCAAAAAGTGTTTTTTCCACACTAATACAAGTGCAAAAGTGGTTTCCTGCACCAACACAAGTGCGAAAAGTGGTTTTTCAACACTAACACAAGTGCGAAAAGTGGTTTTTCAACACTAACACAAGTGCGAAAAGTGGTTTTTCAACACTAACACAAGTGCGGAAAGTGGTTTTTCCACACTAATACAAGTGCAAAAGTGGTTTCCTGCACCAACACAAGTGCGAAAAGTGTTTTTTCAACACTAACACAAGTGCGAAAAGTGGTTTTTCAACACTAACACAAGTGCGAAAAGTTGTTTTTCAACACTATCACAAGTGCAAAAAGTGTTTTTTCCACACTAATACAAGTGCAAAAGTGGTTTCCTGCACCAACACAAGTGCGAAAAGTGGTTTTTCAACACTAACACAAGTGCGAAAAGTGGTTTTTCAACACTAACACAAGTGTAAAAAGTGGTTTTTCAACACTAACACAAGTGCGAAAAGTGGTTTTTCCACACTAATACAAGTGCAAAAGTGGTTTCCTGCACCAACACAAGTGCGAAAAGTGGTTTTTCAACACCAACACAAGTGCGAAAAGTGGTTTTTCAACACTATCACAAGTGCAAAAAGTGTTTTTTCCACACTAATACAAGTGCAAAAGTGGTTTCCTGCACCAACACAAGTGCGAAAAGTGGTTTTTCAACACGAACACAAGTGCGAAAAGTGGTTTTTCAACACTAACACAAGTGCGAAAAGTGGGTTTTCCACACTAATACAAGTGCAAAAAGCGTTTTTTCCACACTAATACAAGTGCAAAAGTGGTTTTCCTGCACCAACACAAGTGCGAAAAGTTGTTTTTCAACACTACCACAAGTGCAAAAAGCGTTTTTTCCACACTAATACAAGTGCAAAAAGCGTTTTTTCCACACTAATACAAGTGCAAAAGTGGTTTCCTGCACCAACACAAGTGCGAAAAGTGGTTTTTCAACACTACCACAAGTGCGAAAAGTGGTTTTTCAACACTATCACAAGTGCAAAAAGTGTTTTTTCCACACGAATACAAGTGCAAAAGTGGTTTCCTGCACCAACACAAGTGCGAAAATGGTTTTTCAACACTAACACAAGTGCGAAAAGTGGTTTTTCAACACTAACACAAGTGCGAAAAGTGGTTTTTCAACACTATCACAAGTGCAAAAAGTGTTATTTCCACACGAATACAAGTGCAAAAGTGGTTTCCTGCACCAACACAACTGCGAAAAGTGGTTTTTCAACACTAATACAAGTGCGAAAAGTGGTTTTTCAACACTTACACAAGTGCGAAAAGTTGTTTTTCCACACTAATACAAGTGCAAAAGTGGTTTCCTGCACCAACACAAGTGCGAAAAGTGGTTTTTCAACACTAACACAAGTGCGAAAAGTGGTTTTTCAACACTATCACAAGTGCAAAAAGTGTTTTTTCCACACTAATAGAAGTGCAAAAGTGGTTTCCTGCACCAACACAAGTGCGAAAAGTTGTTTTTCAACACTAACACAAGTGCGAAAAGTGGTTTTTCAACACTAACACAAGTGTGAAAAGTGGTTTTTCAACACTAACACAAGTGCGAAAAGTGGTTTTTCCACACTAATACAAGTGCAAAAGTGGTTTCCTACACCAACACAAGTGCGAAAAGTGGTTTTTCAACACTAACACAAGTGCGAAAAGTGGTTTTTCAACACTATCACAAGTGCAAAAAGTGTTTTTTCCACACTAATACAAATGCAAAAGTGGTTTCCTGCACCAACACAAGTGCGAAAAGTGGTTTTTCAACACTAATACAAGTGCAAAAAGTGGTTTTTCAACACTAACACAAGTGCGAAAAGTGGTTTTTCCACACTAATACAAGTGCAAAAGTGGTTTCCTTCACCAACACAAGTGCGAAAAGTGGTTTTTCAACACTAACACAAGTGCGAAAAGTGGTTTTTCAACACTATCACAAGTGCAAAAAGTGTTTTTTTCCACACTAATACAAGTGCAAAAGTGGTTTCCTGCACCAACACAAGTGCGAAAAGTGGTTTTTCAACACTAACACAAGTGCGAAAAGTGGTTTTTCAACACTAACACAAGTGTAAAAAGTGGTTTTTCAACACTAACACAAGTGCGAAAAGTGGTTTTTCCACACTAATACAAGTGCAAAAGTGGTTTCCTGCACCAACACAAGTGCGAAAAGTGGTTTTTCAACACCAACACAAGTGCGAAAAGTGGTTTTTCAACACTATCACAAGTGCAAAAAGTGTTTTTTCCACACTAATACAAGTGCAAAAGTGGTTTCCTGCACCAACACAAGTGCGAAAAGTGGTTTTTCAACACGAACACAAGTGCGAAAAGTGGTTTTTCAACACTAACACAAGTGCGAAAAGTGGTTTTTCAACACTATCACAAGTGCAAAAAGTGTTTTTTCCACACTAATAGAAGTGCAAAAGTGGTTTCCTGCACCAACACAAGTGCGAAAAGTGGTTTTTCAACACTAACACAAGTGCGAAAAGTGGTTTTTCAACACTAACACAAGTGCGAAAAGTGGGTTTTCCACACTAATACAAGTGCAAAAAGCGTTTTTTCCACACTAATACAAGTGCAAAAGTGGTTTTCCTGCACCAACACAAGTGCGAAAAGTGGTTTTTCAACACTACCACAAGTGCAAAAAGCGTTTTTTCCACACTAATACAAGTGCAAAAAGCTTTTTTTCCACACTAATACAAGTGCAAAAGTGGTTTCCTGCACCAACACAAGTGCGAAAAGTGGTTTTTCAACACTACCACAAGTGCGAAAAGTGGTTTTTCAACACTATCACAAGTGCAAAAAGTGTTTTTTCCACACGAATACAAGTGCAAAAGTGGTTTCCTGCACCAACACAAGTGCGAAAAGTGGTTTTTCAACACTAACACAAGTGCGAAAAGTGGTTTTTCAACACTAACACAAGTGCGAAAAGTGGTTTTTCAACACTAACACAAGTGCGAAAAGTGGTTTTTCCACACTAATACAAGTGCAAAAGTGGTTTCCTGCACCAACACACGTGCGAAAAGTGGTTTTTCAACACTAACACAAGTGCGAAAAGTGGTTTTTCAACACTATCACAAGTGCAAAAAGTGTTTTTTCCACACTAATACAAGTGCAAAAGTGGTTTCCTGCACCAACACAAGTGCGAAAAGTGGTTTTTCAACACAAACACAAGTGCGAAAAGTGGTTTTTCAACACTATCACAAGTGCAAAAAGTGTTTTTTCCACACTAATAGAAGTGCAAAAGTGGTTTCCTGCACCAACACAAGTGCGAAAAGTGGTTTTTCAACACTAACACAAGTGCAAAAAGTGGTTTTTCAACACTAACACAAGTGTGAAAAGTGGTTTTTCAACACTAACACAAGTGCGACAAGTGGTTTTTCCACACTAATACAAGTGCAAAAGTGGTTTCCTGCACCAACACAAGTGCGAAAAGTGGTTTTTCAACACTAACACAAGTGCGAAAAGTGGTTTTTCAACACTATCACAAGTGCAAAAAGTGTTTTTTCCACACTAATACAAGTGCAAAAGTGGTTTCCTGCACCAACACAAGTGCGAAAAGTGGTTTTTCAACACTAACACAAGTGCGAAAAGTGGTTTTTCAACACTAACACAAGTGCGAAAAGTGGTTTTTCAACACTAACACAAGTGCGGAAAGTGGTTTTTCAACACTAACACAAGTGCGAAAAGTGTTTTTTCCACACTAATACAAGTGCAAAAGTGGTTTCCTGCACCAACACAAGTGCGAAAAGTGGTTTTTCAACACTAACACAAGTGCGAAAAGTGGTTTTTCAACACTAACACAAGTGTAAAAAGTGGTTTTTCAACACTAACACAAGTGCGAAAAGTGGTTTTTCCACACTAATACAAGTGCAAAAGTGGTTTCCTGCACCAACACAAGTGCGAAAAGTGGTTTTTCAACACCAACACAAGTGCGAAAAGTGGTTTTTCAACACTATCACAAGTGCAAAAAGTGTTTTTTCCACACTAATACAAGTGCAAAAGTGGTTTCCTGCACCAACACAAGTGCGAAAAGTGGTTTTTCAACACGAACACAAGTGCGAAAAGTAGTTTTTCAACACTAACACAAGTGCGAAAAGTGGGTTTTCCACACTAATACAAGTGCAAAAAGCGTTTTTTCCACACTACTACAAGTGCAAAAGTGGTTTTCCTGCACCAACACAAGTGCGAAAAGTGGTTTTTCAACACTACCACAAGTGCAAAAAGCGTTTTTTCCACACTAATACAAGTGCAAAAAGCGTTTTTTCCACACTAATACAAGTGCAAAAGTGGTTTCCTACACCAACACAAGTGCGAAAAGTGGTTTTTCAACACTAACACAAGTGCGAAAAGTGGTTTTTCAACACTATCACAAGTGCAAAAAGTGTTTTTTCCACACGAATACAAGTGCAAAAGTGGTTTCCTGCACCAACACAAGTGCGAAAAGTGGTTTTTCAACACAAATACAAGTGCGAAAAGTGGTTTTTCAACACTAACACAAGTGCGAAAAGTGGTTTTTCAACACTAACACAAGTGCGAAAAGTGGTTTTTCCACACTAATACAAGTGCAAAAGTGGTTTCCTGCACCAACACAAGTGCGAAAAGTGGTTTTTCAATACTAACACAAGTGCGAAAAGTGGTTTTTCAACACTATCACAAGTGCAAAAAGTGTTTTTTCCACACTAATACAAGTGCAAAAGTGGTTTCCTGCACCAACACAAGTGCGAAAAGTGGTTTTTCAACACTAACACAAGTGCGAAAAGTGGTTTTTCAACACTATCACAAGTGCAAAAAGTGTTTTTTCCACACTAATAGAAGTGCAAAAGTGGTTTCCTGCACCAACACAAGTGCGAAAAGTGGTTTTTCAACACTAACACAAGTGCGAAAAGTGGTTTTTCAACACTAACACAAGTGTGAAAAGTGGTTTTTCAACACTAACACAAGTGCGAAAAGTGGTTTTTCCACAATAATACAAGTGCAAAAGTGGTTTCCTGCACCAACACAAGTGCGAAAAGTGGTTTTTCAACACTAACACAAGTGCGAAAAGTGGTTTTTCAACACTATCACAAGTGCAAAAAGTGTTTTTTCCACACTAATACAAGTGCAAAAGTGGTTTCCTGCACCAACACAAGTGCGAAAAGTGGTTTTTCAACACTAACACAAGTGCGAAAAGTGGTTTTTCAACACTAACACAAGTGCGAAAAGTGGTTTTTCAACACTAACACAAGTGCGGAAAGTGGTTTTTCCACACTAATACAAGTGCAAAAGTGGTTTCCTGCACCAACACAAGTGCGAAAAGTGTTTTTTCAACACTAACACAAGTGCGAAAAGTGGTTTTTCAACACTAACACAAGTGCGAAAAGTGGTTTTTCAACACTATCACAAGTGCAAAAAGTGTTTTTTCCACACTAATACAAGTGCAAAAGTGGTTTCCTGCACCAACACAAGTGCGAAAAGTGGTTTTTCAACACTAATACAAGTGCGAAAAGTGGTTTTTCAACACTAACACAAGTGTAAAAAGTGGTTTTTCAACACTAACACAAGTGCGAAAAGTGGTTTTTCCACACTAATACAAGTGCAAAAGTGGTTTCCTGCACCAACACAAGTGCGAAAAGTGGTTTTTCAACACCAACACAAGTGCGAAAAGTGGTTTTTCAACACTATCACAAGTGCAAAAAGTGTTTTTTCCACACTAATACAAGTGCAAAAAGTGGTTTCCTGCACCAACACAAGTGCGAAAAGTGGTTTTTCAACACTAACACAAGTGCGAAAAGTGGTTTTTCAACACTACCACAAGTGCAAAAAGCGTTTTTTCCACACTAATACAAGTGCAAAAAGCGTTTTTTCCACACTAATACAAGTGCAAAAGTGGTTTCCTGCACCAACACAAGTGCGAAAAGTGGTTTTTCAACACTACCACAAGTGCGAAAAGTGGTTTTTCAACACTATCACAAGTGCAAAAAGTGTTTTTTCCACACGAATACAAGTGCAAAAGTGGTTTCCTGCACCAACACAAGTGCGAAAAGTAGTTTTTCAACACTAACACAAGTGCGAAAAGTGGTTTTTCAACACTAACACAAGTGCGAAAAGTGGTTTTTCAACACTATCACAAGTGCAAAAAGTGTTATTTCCACACGAATACAAGTGCAGAAGTGGTTTCCTGCACCAACACAAGTGCGAAAAGTGGTTTTTCAACACTAATACAAGTGCGAAAAGTGGTTTTTCAACACTAACACAAGTGCGAAAAGTTGTTTTTCCACACTAATACAAGTGCAAAAGTGGTTTCCTGCACCAACACAAGTGCGAAAAGTGGTTTTTCAACACTAACACAAGTGCGAAAAGTGGTTTTTCAACACTATCACAAGTGCAAAAAGTGTTTTTTCCACACTAATAGAAGTGCAAAAGTGGTTTCCTGCACCAACACAAGTGCGAAAAGTGGTTTTCAACACTAACACAAGTGCGAAAAGTGGTTTTTCAACACTAACACAAGTGTGAAAAGTGGTTTTTCAACACTAACACAAGTGCGAAAAGTGGTTTTTCCACACTAATACAAGTGCAAAAGTGGTTTCCTACACCAACACAAGTGCGAAAAGTGGTTTTTCAACACAAACACAAGTGCGAAAAGTGGTTTTTCAACACTATCACAAGTGCAAAAAGTGTTTTTTCCACACTAATACAAGTGCAAAAGTGGTTTCCTGCACCAACACAAGTGCGAAAAGTGGTTTTTCAACACTAATACAAGTGCGAAAAGTGGTTTTTCAACACTAACACAAGTGCGAAAAGTGGTTTTTCCACACTAATACAAGTGCAAAAGTGGTTTCCTTCACCAACACAAGTGCGAAAAGTGGTTTTTCAACACTAACACAAGTGCGAAAAGTGGTTTTTCAACACTATCACAAGTGCAAAAAGTGTTTTTTCCACACTAATACAAGTGCAAAAGTGGTTTCCTGCACCAACACAAGTGCGAAAAGTGGTTTTTCAACACTAACACAAGTGCGAAAAGGGGTTTTTCAACACTAACACAAGTGTAAAAAGTGGTTTTTCAACACTAACACAAGTGCGAAAAGTGGTTTTTCCACACTAATACAAGTGCAAAGTGGTTTCCTGCACCAACACAAGTGCGAAAAGTGGTTTTTCAACACCAACACAAGTGCGAAAAGTGGTTTTTCAACACTATCACAAGTGCAAAAAAGTGTTTTTTCCACACTAATACAAGTGCAAAAGTGGTTTCCTGCACCAACACAAGTGCGAAAAGTGGTTTTTCAACACTAACACAAGTGCAAAAAGTGGTTTTTCAACACTAACACAAGTGTGAAAAGTGGTTTTTCAACACTAACACAAGTGCGAAAGTGGTTTTTCCACACTAATACAAGTGCAAAAGTGGTTTCCTACACCAACACAAGTGCGAAATGTGGTTTTTCAACACTAACACAAGTGCGAAAAGTGGTTTTTCAACACTATCACAAGTGCAAAAAGTGTTTTTTCCACACTAATACAAGTGCAAAAGTGGTTTCCTGCACCAACACAAGTGCGAAAAGTGGTTTTTCAACACTAATACAAGTGCGAAAGGTGGTTTTTCAACACTAACACAAGTGCGAAAAGTGGTTTTTCCACACTAATACAAGTGCAAAAGTGGTTTCCTTCACCAACACAAGTGCGAAAAGTGGTTTTTCAACACTAACACAAGTGCGAAAAGTTGTTTTTCAACACTATCACAAGTGCAAAAAGTGTTTTTTCCACACTAATACAAGTGCAAAAGTGGTTTCCTGCACCAACACAAGTGCGAAAAGTGGTTTTTCAACACTAACACAAGTGCGAAAAGTGGTTTTTCAACACTAACACAAGTGTAAAAAGTGGTTTTTCAACACTAAAACAAGTGCGAAAAGTGGTTTTTCCACACTAATACAAGTGCAAAAGTGGTTTCCTGCACCAACACAAGTGCGAAAAGTGGTTTTTCAACACTAACACAAGTGCGAAAAGTGGTTTTTCCACACTAATACAAGTGCAAAAGTGGTTTCCTGCACCAACACAAGTGCGAAAAGTGGTTTTTCAACACTAACACAAGTGCGAAAAGTGGTTTTTCAACACTATCACAAGTGCAAAAAGTGTTTTTTCCACACTAATAGAAGTGCAAAAGTGGTTTCCTGCACCAACACAAGTGCGAAAAGTGGTTTTTCAACACTAACACAGTGCGAAAAGTGGTTTTTCAACACTAACACAAGTGTAAAAAGTGGTTTTTCAACACTAAAACAAGTGCGAAAAGTGGTTTTTCCACACTAATACAAGTGCAAAAGTGGTTTCCTGCACCAACACAAGTGCGAAAAGTGGTTTTTCAACACTAACACAAGTGCGAAAAGTGGTTTTTCCACACTAATACAAGTGCAAAAGGTGGTTTCCTGCACCAACACAAGTGCGAAAAGTGGTTTTTCAACACTAACACAAGTGCGAAAAGTGGTTTTTCAACACTATCACAAGTGCAAAAAGTGTTTTTTCCACACTAATAGAAGTGCAAAAGTGGTTTCCTGCACCAACACAAGTGCGAAAAGTGGTTTTTCAACACTAACACAAGTGCGAAAAGTGGTTTTTCAACACTAACACAAGTGTGAAAAGTGGTTTTTCAACACTAACACAAGTGCGAAAAGTGGTTTTTCCACAATAATACAAGTGCAAAAGTGGTTTCCTGCACCAACACAAGTGCGAAAAGTGGTTTTTCAACACTAACACAAGTGCGAAAAGTGGTTTTTCAACACTATCACAAGTGCAAAAAGTGTTTTTTCCACACTAATACAAGTGCAAAAGTGGTTTCCTGCACCAACACAAGTGCGAAAAGTGGTTTTTCAACACTAACACAAGTGCGAAAAGTGGTTTTTCAACACTAACACAAGTGCGAAAAGTGGTTTTTCAACACTAACACAAGTGCGGAAAGTGGTTTTTCCACACTAATACAAGTGCAAAAGTGGTTTCCTGCACCAACACAAGTGCGAAAAGTGTTTTTTCAACACTAACACAAGTGCGAAAAGTGGTTTTTCAACACTAACACAAGTGCGAAAAGTGGTTTTTCAACACTATCACAAGTGCAAAAAGTGTTTTTTCCACACTAATACAAGTGCAAAAGTGGTTTCCTGCACCAACACAAGTGCGAAAAGTGGTTTTTCAACACTAATACAAGTGCGAAAAGTGGTTTTTCAACACTAACACAAGTGTAAAAAGTGGTTTTTCAACACTAACACAAGTGCGAAAAGTGGTTTTTCCACACTAATACAAGTGCAAAAGTGGTTTCCTGCACCAACACAAGTGCGAAAAGTGGTTTTTCAACACCAACACAAGTGCGAAAAGTGGTTTTTCAACACTATCACAAGTGCAAAAAGTGTTTTTTCCACACTAATACAAGTGCAAAAGTGGTTTCCTGCACCAACACAAGTGCGAAAAGTGGTTTTTCAACACTAACACAAGTGCGAAAAGTGGTTTTTCAACACTACCACAAGTGCAAAAAGCGTTTTTTCCACACTAATACAAGTGCAAAAAGCGTTTTTTCCACACTAATACAAGTGCAAAAGTGGTTTCCTGCACCAACACAAGTGCGAAAAGTGGTTTTTCAACACTACCACAAGTGCGAAAAGTGGTTTTTCAACACTATCACAAGTGCAAAAAGTGTTTTTTCCACACGAATACAAGTGCAAAAGTGGTTTCCTGCACCAACACAAGTGCGAAAAGTAGTTTTTCAACACTAACACAAGTGCGAAAAGTGGTTTTTCAACACTAACACAAGTGCGAAAAGTGGTTTTTCAACACTATCACAAGTGCAAAAAGTGTTATTTCCACACGAATACAAGTGCAGAAGTGGTTTCCTGCACCAACACAAGTGCGAAAAGTGGTTTTTCAACACTAATACAAGTGCGAAAAGTGGTTTTTCAACACTAACACAAGTGCGAAAAGTTGTTTTTCCACACTAATACAAGTGCAAAAGTGGTTTCCTGCACCAACACAAGTGCGAAAAGTGGTTTTTCAACACTAACACAAGTGCGAAAAGTGGTTTTTCAACACTATCACAAGTGCAAAAAGTGTTTTTTCCACACTAATAGAAGTGCAAAAGTGGTTTCCTGCACCAACACAAGTGCGAAAAGTGGTTTTTCAACACTAACACAAGTGCGAAAAGTGGTTTTTCAACACTAACACAAGTGTGAAAAGTGGTTTTTCAACACTAACACAAGTGCGAAAAGTGGTTTTTCCACACTAATACAAGTGCAAAAGTGGTTTCCTACACCAACACAAGTGCGAAAAGTGGTTTTTCAACACAAACACAAGTGCGAAAAGTGGTTTTTCAACACTATCACAAGTGCAAAAAGTGTTTTTTCCACACTAATACAAGTGCAAAAGTGGTTTCCTGCACCAACACAAGTGCGAAAAGTGGTTTTTCAACACTAATACAAGTGCGAAAAGTGGTTTTTCAACACTAACACAAGTGCGAAAAGTGGTTTTTCCACACTAATACAAGTGCAAAAGTGGTTTCCTTCACCAACACAAGTGCGAAAAGTGGTTTTTCAAGACTAACACAAGTGCGAAAAGTGGTTTTTCAACACTATCACAAGTGCAAAAAGTGTTTTTTCCACACTAATACAAGTGCAAAAGTGGTTTCCTGCACCAACACAAGTGCGAAAAGTGGTTTTTCAACACTAACACAAGTGCGAAAAGGGGTTTTTCAACACTAACACAAGTGTAAAAAGTGGTTTTTCAACACTAACACAAGTGCGAAAAGTGGTTTTTCCACACTAATACAAGTGCAAAAGTGGTTTCCTGCACCAACACAAGTGCGAAAAGTGGTTTTTCAACACCAACACAAGTGCGAAAAGTGGTTTTTCAACACTATCACAAGTGCAAAAAGTGTTTTTTCCACACTAATACAAGTGCAAAAGTGGTTTCCTGCACCAACACAAGTGCGAAAAGTGGTTTTTCAACACGAACACAAGTGCGAAAAGTGGTTTTTCAACACTAACACAAGTGCGAAAAGTGGTTTTTCAACACTATCACAAGTGCAAAAAGTGTTTTTTCCACACTAATAGAAGTGCAAAAGTGGTTTCCTGCACCAACACAAGTGCGAAAAGTGGTTTTTCAACACTAACACAAGTGCAAAAAGTGGTTTTTCAACACTAACACAAGTGTGAAAAGTGGTTTTTCAACACTAACACAAGTGCGAAAAGTGGTTTTTCCACACTAATACAAGTGCAAAAGTGGTTTCCTACACCAACACAAGTGCGAAATGTGGTTTTTCAACACTAACACAAGTGCGAAAAGTGGTTTTTCAACACTATCACAAGTGCAAAAAGTGTTTTTTCCACACTAATACAAGTGCAAAAGTGGTTTCCTGCACCAACACAAGTGCGAAAAGTGGTTTTTCAACACTAATACAAGTGCGAAAGGTGGTTTTTCAACACTAACACAAGTGCGAAAAGTGGTTTTTCCACACTAATACAAGTGCAAAAGTGGTTTCCTTCACCAACACAAGTGCGAAAAGTGGTTTTTCAACACTAACACAAGTGCGAAAAGTTGTTTTTCAACACTATCACAAGTGCAAAAAGTGTTTTTTCCACACTAATACAAGTGCAAAAGTGGTTTCCTGCACCAACACAAGTGCGAAAAGTGGTTTTTCAACACTAACACAAGTGCGAAAAGTGGTTTTTCAACACTAACACAAGTGTAAAAAGTGGTTTTTCAACACTAAAACAAGTGCGAAAAGTGGTTTTTCCACACTAATACAAGTGCAAAAGTGGTTTCCTGCACCAACACAAGTGCGAAAAGTGGTTTTTCAACACCAACACAAGTGCGAAAAGTGGTTTTTCAACACTATCACAAGTGCAAAAAGTGTTTTTTCCACACTAATACAAGTGCAAAAGTGGTTTCCTGCACCAACACAAGTGCGAAAAGTGGTTTTTCAACACGAACACAAGTGCGAAAAGTAGTTTTTCAACACTAACACAAGTGCGAAAAGTGGGTTTTCCACACTAATACAAGTGCAAAAAGCGTTTTTTCCACACTAATACAAGTGCAAAAGTGGTTTTCCTGCACCAACACAAGTGCGAAAAGTGGTTTTTCAACACTACCACAAGTGCAAAAAGCGTTTTTTCCACACTAATACAAGTGCAAAAAGCGTTTTTTCCACACTAATACAAGTGCAAAAGTGGTTTCGTGCACCAACACAAGTGCGAAAAGTGGTTTTTCAACACTACCACAAGTGCGAAAAGTGGTTTTTCAACACTAACACAAGTGCGAAAAGTGGGTTTTCCACACTAATACAAGTGCAAAAAGCGTTTTTTCCACACTAATACAAGTGCAAAAGTGGTTTTCCTGCACCAACACAAGTGCGAAAAGTGGTTTTTCAACACTACCACAAGTGCAAAAAGCGTTTTTTCCACACTAATACAAGTGCAAAAAGCGTTTTTTCCACACTAATACAAGTGCAAAAGTGGTTTCCTGCACCAACACAAGTGCGAAAAGTGGTTTTTCAACACTACCACAAGTGCGAAAAGTGGTTTTTCAACACTACCACAAGTGCGAAAAGTGGTTTTTCAACACTATCACAAGTGCAAAAAGTGTTTTTTCCACACGAATACAAGTGCAAAAGTGGTTTCCTGCACCAACACAAGTGCGAAAAGTGGTTTTTCAACACTAACACAAGTGCGAAAAGTGTTTTTTCAACACTAACACAAGTGCGAAAAGTGGTTTTTCAACACTAACACAAGTGCGAAAAGTGGTTTTTCCACACTAATACAAGTGCAAAAGTGGTTTCCTGCACCAACACACATGCGAAAAGTGGTTTTTCAACACTAACACAAGTGCGAAAAGTGGTTTTTCAACACTATCACAAGTGCAAAAAGTGTTTTTTCCACACTAATACAAGTGCAAAAGTGGTTTCCTGCATCAACACAAGTGCGAAAAGTGGTTTTTCAACACTAACACAAGTGCGAAAAGTGGTTTTTCAACACTATCACAAGTGCAAAAAGTGTTTTTTCCACACTAATAGAAGTGCAAAAGTGGTTTGCTGCACCAACACAAGTGCGAAAAGTGGTTTTTCAACACTAACACAAGTGCGAAAAGTGGTTTTTCAACACTAACACAAGTGTGAAAAGTGGTTTTTCAACACTAACACAAGTGCGACAAGTGGTTTTTCCACACTAATACAAGTGCAAAAGTGGTTTCCTGCACCAACACAAGTGCGAAAAGTGGTTTTTCAACACTAACACAAGTGCGAAAAGTCGTTTTTCAACACTATCACAAGTGCAAAAAGTGTTTTTTCCACACTAATACAAGTGCAAAAGTGGTTTCCTGCACCAACACAAGTGCGAAAAGTGGTTTTTCAACACTAACACAAGTGCGAAAAGTGTTTTTCAACACTAACACAAGTGCGAAAAGTGGTTTTTCAACACTAACACAAGTGCGGAAAGTGGTTTTTCCACACTGATACAAGTGCAAAAGTGGTTTCCTGCACCAACACAAGTGCGAAAAGTGGTTTTTCAACACTAACACAAGTGCGAAAAGTGGTTTTTCAACACTATCACAAGTGCAAAAAGTGTTTTTTCCACACTAATACAAGTGCAAAAGTGGTTTCCTGCACCAACACAAGTGCGAAAAGTGGTTTTTCAACACTAACACAAGTGCGAAAAGTGGTTTTTCAACACTAACACAAGTGCGAAAAGTGGTTTTTCAACACTAACACAAGTGCGGAAAGTGGTTTTTCCACACTAATACAAGTGCAAAAGTGGTTTCCTGCACCAACACAAGTGCGAAAAGTGGTTTTTCAACACTAACACAAGTGCGAAAAGTGGTTTTTCAACACTATCACAAGTGCAAAAAGCGTTTTTTCCACACTAATACAAGTGCAAAAAGCGTTTTTTCCACACTAATACAAGTGCAAAAGTGGGTTCCTGCACCAACACAAGTGCGAAAAGTGGTTTTTCAACACTACCACAAGTGCGAAAAGTGGTTTTTCAACACTATCACAAGTGCAAAAAGTGTTTTTTCCACACTAATACAAGTGCAAAAGTGGTTTCCTGCACCAACACAAGTGCGAAAAGTGGTTTTTCAACACTAACACAAGTGCAAAAAGTGGTTTTTCAACACTAACACAAGTGCGAAAAGTGGTTTTTCAACACTAACACAAGTGCGAAAAGTGGTTTTTCCACACTAATACAAGTGCAAAAGTGGTTTCCTGCACCAACACAAGTGCAAAAAGTGGTTTTTCAACACTAACACAAGTGCGAAAAGTGGTTTTTCAACACTATCACAAGTGCAAAAAGTGTTTTTACCACACTAATACAAGTGCAAAAGTGGTTTCCTGCACCAACACAAGTGCGAAAAGTGGTTTTTCAACACTAATACAAGTGCGAAAAGTGGTTTTTCAACACTAACACAAGTGCGAAAAGTGGTTTTTCCACACTAATACAAGTGCAAAAGTGGTTTCCTGCACCAACACAAGTGCGAAAAGTGGTTTTTCAACACTAACACAAGTGCGAAAAGTGGTTTTTCAACACTATCACAAGTGCAAAAAGTGTTTTTTCCACACTAATACAAGTGCAAAAGTGGTTGCCTGCACCAACACAAGTGCGAAAAGTGGTTTTTCAACACTAACACAAGTGCGAAAAGTGGTTTTTCAACACTAACACAAGTGTGAAAAGTGGTTTTTCAACACTAACACAAGTGCGAAAAGTGGTTTTTCAACACTATCACAAGTGCAAAAAGCGTTTTTTCCACACTAATACAAGTGCAAAAGTGGTTTCCTGCACCAACACAAGTGCGAAAAGTGGTTTTTCAACACTACCACAAGTGCAAAAAGTGGTTTTTCAACACTATCACAAGTGCAAAAAGTGTTTTTTCCACACTAATACAAGTGCAAAAGTGGTTTCCTGCACCAACACAAGTGCGAAAAGTGGTTTTTCAACACTAACACAAGTGCGGAAAGTGGTTTTTCAACACTAACACAAGTGCAAAAAGTGGTTTTTCAACACTAACACAAGTGCGAAAAGTGGTTTTCCACACTAATACAAGTGCAAAAGTGGTTTCCTGCACCAACACAAGTGCGAAAAGTGGTTTTTCAACACTAACACAAGTGCGAAAAGTGGTTTTTCAACACTATCACAAGTGCAAAAAGTGTTATTTCCACACGAATACAAGTGCAAAAGTGGTTTCCTGCACCAACACAAGTGCGAAAAGTGGTTTTTCAACACTAATACAAGTGCAAAAAGTGGTTTTTCAACACTAACACAAGTGCGAAAAGTGGTTTTTCCACACTAATACAAGTGCAAAAGTGGTTTCCTGCACCAACACAAGTGCGAAAAGTGGTTTTTCAACACTAACACAAGTGCGAAAAGTGGTTTTTCAACACTATCACAAGTGCAAAAAGTGTTTTTTCCACACTAATACAAGTGCAAAAGTGGTTTCCTGCACCAACACAAGTGCGAAAAGTGGTTTTTCAACACTAACACAAGTGCGAAAAGTGGTTTTTCAACACTAACACAAGTGCGAAAAGTGGTTTTTCAACACTAACACAAGTGCGGAAAGTGGTTTTTCCACACTAATACAAGTGCAAAAGTGGTTTCCTGCACCAACACAAGTGCGAAAAGTGGTTTTTCAACACTAACACAAGTGCGAAAAGTGGTTTTTCAACACTATCACAAGTGCAAAAAGTGTTTTTTCCACACTAATACAAGTGCAATAGTGGTTTCCTGCACCAACACAAGTGCGAAAAGTGGTTTTTCAACACTAACACAAGTGCGAAAAGTGGTTTTTCAACACTAACACAAGTGCGAAAAGTGGTTTTTCAACACTAACACAAGTGCGGAAAGTGGTTTTTCCACACTAATACAAGTGCAAAAGTGGTTTCCTGCACCAACACAAGTGCGAAAAGTGGTTTTTCAACACTAACACAAGTGCGAAAAGTGGTTTTTCAACACTATCACAAGTGCAAAAAGCGTTTTTTCCACACTAATACAAGTGCAAAAAGCGTTTTTTCCACACTAATACAAGTGCAAAAGTGGTTTCCTGCACCAACACAAGTGCGAAAAGTGGTTTTTCAACACTACCACAAGTGCGAAAAGTGGTTTTTCAACACAACACAAGTGCGAAAAGTGGTTTTTCCACACTAATACAAGTGCAAAAGTGGTTTCCTGCACCAACACAAGTGCGAAAAGTGGTTTTTCAACACTAACACAAGTGCGAAAAGTGGTTTTTCAACACTATCACAAGTGCAAAAAGTGTTTTTTCCACACTAATACAAGTGCAAAAGTGGTTGCCTGCACCAACACAAGTGCGAAAAGTGGTTTTTCAACACTAACACAAGTGCGAAAAGTGGTTTTTCAACACTAACACAAGTGTGAAAAGTGGTTTTTCAACACTAACACAAGTGCGAAAAGTGGTTTTTCAACACTATCACAAGTGCAAAAAGCGTTTTTTCCACACTAATACAAGTGCAAAAGTGGTTTCCTGCACCAACACAAGTGCGAAAAGTGGTTTTTCAACACTACCACAAGTGCAAAAAGTGGTTTTTCAACACTATCACAAGTGCAAAAAGTGTTTTTTCCACACTAATACAAGTGCAAAAGTGGTTTCCTGCACCAACACAAGTGCGAAAAGTGGTTTTTCAACACTAACACAAGTGCGAAAAGTGGTTTTTCAACACTAACACAAGTGCAAAAAGTGGTTTTTCAACACTAACACAAGTGCGAAAAGTGGTTTTCCACACTAATACAAGTGCAAAAGTGGTTTCCTGCACCAACACAAGTGCGAAAAGTGGTTTTTCAACACTAACACAAGTGCGAAAAGTGGTTTTTCAACACTATCACAAGTGCAAAAAGTGTTATTTCCACACGAATACAAGTGCAAAAGTGGTTTCCTGCACCAACACAAGTGCGAAAAGTGGTTTTTCAACACTAATACAAGTGCAAAAAGTGGTTTTTCAACACTAACACAAGTGCGAAAAGTGGTTTTTCCACACTAATACAAGTGCAAAAGTGGTTTCCTGCACCAACACAAGTGCGAAAAGTGGTTTTTCAACACTAACACAAGTGCGAAAAGTGGTTTTTCAACACTATCACAAGTGCAAAAAGTGTTTTTTCCACACTAATAGAAGTGCAAAAGTGGCTTCCTGCACCAACACAAGTGCGAAAAGTGGTTTTTCAACACTAACACAAGTGCGAAAAGTGGTTTTTCAACACTAACACAAGTGTGAAAAGTGGTTTTTCAACACTAACACAAGTGCGAAAAGTGGTTTTTCCACACTAATACAAGTGCAAAAGTGGTTTCCTACACCAACACAAGTGCGAAAAGTGGTTTTTCAACACTAACACAAGTGCGAAAAGTGGTTTTTCAACACTAACACAAGTGCGAAAAGTGGTTTTTCCACACTAATACAAGTGCAAAAGTGGTTTCCTACACAAACACAAGTGCGAAAAGTGGTTTTTCAACACTAACACAAGTGTGAAAAGTGGTTTTTCAACACTAACACAAGTGCAAAAAGTGGTTTTTCAACACGAACACAAGTGCGAAAAGTGGTTTTTCAACACTAACACAAGTGCGAAAAGTGGTTTTCCACACTAATACAAGTGCAAAAAGCGTTGTTTCCACACTAATACAAGTGCAAAAGTGGTTTTCCTGCACCAACACAAGTGCGAAAAGTGGTTTTTCAACACTACCACAAGTGCAAAAAGCGTTTTTTCCACACTAATACAAGTGCAAAAAGCGTTTTTTCCACATTAATACAAGTGCAAAAGTGGTTTCCTGCACCAACACAAGTGCGAAAAGTGGTTTTTCAACACTACCACAAGTGCGAAAAGTGGTTTTTCAACACTATCACAAGTGCAAAAAGTGTTTTTTCCACACGAATACAAGTGCAAAAGTGGTTTCCTGCACCAACACAAGTGCGAAAAGTGGTTTTTCAACACTAACACAAGTGCGAAAAGTGGTTTTTCAACACTAACACAAGTGCGAAAAGTGGTTTTTCAACACTAACACAAGTGCGAAAAGTGGTTTTTCCACACTAATACAAGTGCAAAAGTGGTTTCCTGCACCAACACACATGCGAAAAGTGGTTTTTCAACACTAACACAAGTGCGAAAAGTGGTTTTTCAACACTATCACAAGTGCAAAAAGTGTTTTTTCCACACTAATACAAGTGCAAAAGTGGTTTCCTGCACCAACACAAGTGCGAAAAGTGGTTTTTCAACACTAACACAAGTGCGAAAAGTGGTTTTTCAACACTATCACAAGTGCAAAAAGTGTTTTTTCCACACTAATAGAAGTGCAAAAGTGGTTTCCTGCACCAACACAAGTGCGAAAAGTGGTTTTTCAACACTAACACAAGTGCGAAAAGTGGTTTTTCAACACTAACACAAGTGTGAAAAGTGGTTTTTCAACACTAACACAAGTGCGACAAGTGGTTTTTCCACACTAATACAAGTGCAAAAGTGGTTTCCTGCACCAACACAAGTGCGAAAAGTGGTTTTTCAACACTAACACAAGTGCGAAAAGTGGTTTTTCAACACTATCACAAGTGCAAAAAGTGTTTTTTCCACACTAATACAAGTGCAAAAGTGGTTTCCTGCACCAACACAAGTGCGAAAAGTGGTTTTTCAACACTAACACAAGTGCGAAAAGTGGTTTTTCAACACTAACACAAGTGCGAAAAGTGGTTTTTCAACACTAACACAAGTGCGGAAAGTGGTTTTTCCACACTAATACAAGTGCAAAAGTGGTTTCCTGCACCAACACAAGTGCGAAAAGTGGTTTTTCAACACTACCACAAGTGCAAAAAGTGGTTTTTCAACACTATCACAAGTGCAAAAAGTGTTTTTTCCACACTAATACAAGTGCAAAAGTGGTTTCCTGCACCAACACAAGTGCGAAAAGTGGTTTTTCAACACTAACACAAGTGCGGAAAGTGGTTTTTCAACACTAACACAAGTGCAAAAAGTGGTTTTTCAACACTAACACAAGTGCGAAAAGTGGTTTTCCACACTAATACAAGTGCAAAAGTGGTTTCCTGCACCAACACAAGTGCGAAAAGTGGTTTTTCAACACTAACACAAGTGCGAAAAGTGGTTTTTCAACACTATCACAAGTGCAAAAAGTGTTATTTCCACACGAATACAAGTGCAAAAGTGGTTTCCTGCACCAACACAAGTGCGAAAAGTGGTTTTTCAACACTAATACAAGTGCAAAAAGTGGTTTTTCAACACTAACACAAGTGCGAAAAGTGGTTTTTCCACACTAATACAAGTGCAAAAGTGGTTTCCTGCACCAACACAAGTGCGAAAAGTGGTTTTTCAACACTAACACAAGTGCGAAAAGTGGTTTTTCAACACTATCACAAGTGCAAAAAGTGTTTTTTCCACACTAATACAAGTGCAAAAGTGGTTTCCTGCACCAACACAAGTGCGAAAAGTGGTTTTTCAACACTAACACAAGTGCGAAAAGTGGTTTTTCAACACTAACACAAGTGCGAAAAGTGGTTTTTCAACACTAACACAAGTGCGGAAAGTGGTTTTTCCACACTAATACAAGTGCAAAAGTGGTTTCCTGCACCAACACAAGTGCGAAAAGTGGTTTTTCAACACTAACACAAGTGCGAAAAGTGGTTTTTCAACACTATCACAAGTGCAAAAAGTGTTTTTTCCACACTAATACAAGTGCAATAGTGGTTTCCTGCACCAACACAAGTGCGAAAAGTGGTTTTTCAACACTAACACAAGTGCGAAAAGTGGTTTTTCAACACTAACACAAGTGCGAAAAGTGGTTTTTCAACACTAACACAAGTGCGGAAAGTGGTTTTTCCACACTAATACAAGTGCAAAAGTGGTTTCCTGCACCAACACAAGTGCGAAAAGTGGTTTTTCAACACTAACACAAGTGCGAAAAGTGGTTTTTCAACACTATCACAAGTGCAAAAAGCGTTTTTTCCACACTAATACAAGTGCAAAAAGCGTTTTTTCCACACTAATACAAGTGCAAAAGTGGTTTCCTGCACCAACACAAGTGCGAAAAGTGGTTTTTCAACACTACCACAAGTGCGAAAAGTGGTTTTTCAACACAACACAAGTGCGAAAAGTGGTTTTTCCACACTAATACAAGTGCAAAAGTGGTTTCCTGCACCAACACAAGTGCGAAAAGTGGTTTTTCAACACTAACACAAGTGCGAAAAGTGGTTTTTCAACACTATCACAAGTGCAAAAAGTGTTTTTTCCACACTAATACAAGTGCAAAAGTGGTTGCCTGCACCAACACAAGTGCGAAAAGTGGTTTTTCAACACTAACACAAGTGCGAAAAGTGGTTTTTCAACACTAACACAAGTGTGAAAAGTGGTTTTTCAACACTAACACAAGTGCGAAAAGTGGTTTTTCAACACTATCACAAGTGCAAAAAGCGTTTTTTCCACACTAATACAAGTGCAAAAGTGGTTTCCTGCACCAACACAAGTGCGAAAAGTGGTTTTTCAACACTACCACAAGTGCAAAAAGTGGTTTTTCAACACTATCACAAGTGCAAAAAGTGTTTTTTCCACACTAATACAAGTGCAAAAGTGGTTTCCTGCACCAACACAAGTGCGAAAAGTGGTTTTTCAACACTAACACAAGTGCGAAAAGTGGTTTTTCAACACTAACACAAGTGCAAAAAGTGGTTTTTCAACACTAACACAAGTGCGAAAAGTGGTTTTCCACACTAATACAAGTGCAAAAGTGGTTTCCTGCACCAACACAAGTGCGAAAAGTGGTTTTTCAACACTAACACAAGTGCGAAAAGTGGTTTTTCAACACTATCACAAGTGCAAAAAGTGTTATTTCCACACGAATACAAGTGCAAAAGTGTTTCCTGCACCAACACAAGTGCGAAAAGTGGTTTTTCAACACTAATACAAGTGCAAAAAGTGGTTTTTCAACACTAACACAAGTGCGAAAAGTGGTTTTTCCACACTAATACAAGTGCAAAAGTGGTTTCCTGCACCAACACAAGTGCGAAAAGTGGTTTTTCAACACTAACACAAGTGCGAAAAGTGGTTTTTCAACACTATCACAAGTGCAAAAAGTGTTTTTTCCACACTAATAGAAGTGCAAAAGTGGCTTCCTGCACCAACACAAGTGCGAAAAGTGGTTTTTCAACACTAACACAAGTGCGAAAAGTGGTTTTTCAACACTAACACAAGTGTGAAAAGTGGTTTTTCAACACTAACACAAGTGCGAAAAGTGGTTTTTCCACACTAATACAAGTGCAAAAGTGGTTTCCTACACCAACACAAGTGCGAAAAGTGGTTTTTCAACACTAACACAAGTGCGAAAAGTGGTTTTTCAACACTAACACAAGTGCGAAAAGTGGTTTTTCCACACTAATACAAGTGCAAAAGTGGTTTCCTACACAAACACAAGTGCGAAAAGTGGTTTTTCAACACTAACACAAGTGTGAAAAGTGGTTTTTCAACACTAACACAAGTGCGAAAAGTGGTTTTTCAACACGAACACAAGTGCGAAAAGTGGTTTTTCAACACTAACACAAGTGCGAAAAGTGGTTTTCCACACTAATACAAGTGCAAAAAGCGTTGTTTCCACACTAATACAAGTGCAAAAGTGGTTTTCCTGCACCAACACAAGTGCGAAAAGTGGTTTTTCAACACTACCACAAGTGCAAAAAGCGTTTTTTCCACACTAATACAAGTGCAAAAAGCGTTTTTTCCACATTAATACAAGTGCAAAAGTGGTTTCCTGCACCAACACAAGTGCGAAAAGTGGTTTTTCAACACTACCACAAGTGCGAAAAGTGGTTTTTCAACACTATCACAAGTGCAAAAAGTGTTTTTTCCACACGAATACAAGTGCAAAAGTGGTTTCCTGCACCAACACAAGTGCGAAAAGTGGTTTTTC